>NW_026526843.1:48924019-48987019 GCF_024362965.1 Panthera pardus | reverse complement strand
TTCAGAGAGAAACACAGCACCTCCTACTGGAGGCTGGAGTCACACCAAGCCCCGACACTGCACCCTGTAGGCATATTTCCACTAAAATAAGTCAACCCAAGAATCAGCACAGCAGGTCCTTCCCACAGAAGACCTGCACAAATACTTTCCTTGTACCAAGTCTACTAATCATAGTACTGAAAATTTCAGCTCTAGACAAAGTAGGCTGTAACTTCCATTTTACTTTCATTCTTTATTATTTTTTAAATTTATTTTCTCATTTTTAAATACTTTTTGTATTACTATTATTATGTTTATATCTACTTTTTATATACACATATTATTTTATTTTGTTGTTTGTTTTTATTATATTATATTTTATTATATTTTATTTTATTTTTGGATCTAGATTATTTTAACAAGCAGACCAAAACACATCCAGGACCTAGTTTTTCTTTGTTTTGTTTTTTTCCTTTTGTTTCTTTTCTTCTTCTTTGTCTTTGTCTTTTCTTTTTTTTTTTCCTTTCTTGCTTTCTTTTATTTTCTGTGTAAAATGATGACCCTGAGAGGTTCACCCCAAAAGAAAGAACAGGCAGTAGAAGTCATGGCCAGAGATGTAATCAATATAGATATAGGTAAAATATATGAAGCAGAATAGGAAGCCAAGATTATAAGGATACTATCTTGGCTTGAAAAATACATGGAAGGAACCAGAGAATCCCTTTTCACAGAGATTAAAAAAAAAAACAACTAAACTAAAATCTACCCACACCAAAATTAAAAATGCTTATGACCAAGATGCCAACTTGAATGGATGCCATGACAGTGAGGAGGTATGAAGCAGAGGAGCAAAACAATTAAACAGAAGATAAAATTATGGGAGGGCCTGGGTGGCGCAGTTGCTTGACGTGTGACTTCGGCTGAGGTCATGACCTTAGTTTGTGAGTTCGAGCCCTGCATTGGTTCTGTGCTGACAGCTCAGAGCCTGGAGCCTGCTTTGGATTCTGTGTCTCCTTCTCTCTCTGCACCTCCCCACTTATGCTCTGTCTCTCTCTGTCTCTCAAAAATAAATCAATGTAAAAAATAAATAAATAAATAAGATAAAATTATGGAAATTAATGAAGGTAAAAACAGAGAGGGAAACAAAAATCTTGGATCATGAAGCAAGACTTAAGGAACTCAGCGACTTATTAAAAAGGGATAACATTCGGGGCCCCTGGGTGGCTCAGTCGGTTAAGCGTCCAACTTCGGCTCAGGTCACGATCTCACAGTCTGTGAGTTCGAGCCCCGCGTCGGGCTCTGGGCTGATGGCTCAGAGCCTGGAGCCTGCTTCCGATTCTGTGTCTCCCTCTCTCTGCCCCTCCCCCATTCATGCTCTCTCTCTCTGTCTCAAAAATAAATAAAAATGTTAAAAAAAAAAAAATTAAAAAAAAAAAAAAAAAAAAAGGGATAACATTCATATAATAGGAGTCCCAGAAGATGAAGAGACAGAAAAAAGGGGCAGAATGTTTATGTAAGCAAACTTCCCTAATCTTGGGAAAACTTCTTTAATCTGGGGAAAGATACAGATATCAAAATCCAAGAAACACACAGAACTCCCATTAAATTCAACAAAAGCTGGCCATCACTAAAGCATATGATAGTCAAATTCACAAAATACACAGGCATGGAAAGAATCCTGAAAGCAACAAGGGGAAACATTGTCTTTAATCTACAAGGGAAGACAGATCAGGTTCACAGTAGATCTGTCCACAGAAACTTGGCAGGAGATATAAGAGTGGCAGGATATATTCAATGACATGAATGTGAAAAGTATGTAGCAAGAATTTTTTATCCAGTAATTTTGTCATTCAAAATAAAAGGAGAAATAAGGAGTTTCCCAGATAAACAAAAACTAAAGGAGTTTGTGACCACTAAACCAGCCCAGCAAGAAATTTTAATGGAGACACTTTGAGGGCAGAAAAAAAAAGGAACAAACACTGGTAAGTACCAGAGAACATTACCATAAACACCAATTCCACAGGCAACACCATGACACTAAATTCATATCTATCAAAATCACTCAATGTAAATGGATTAAATGTTCCAATCAAAAGATATAGGGTATCAGAATTGATTAAAAAAACCAACAAGTTTCGTCTCTATGCTGCCTACAAGAGACTCATTTTAGACCTAAAAACACTTGCAGATTGAAAGTGAGTAGCTGTATTATATCAGATAAACTAGATTTTAAAATAAAGAGATGAAGAAGTCCATTATATCAGAATTCAGTGGTCTATCCATCAAGAAGAGCTAACAATTGTAAATATTTATTCCCCCAACTTGGAGGCACCCAAATATGTAAGCCACTTAATAACAAATATAAGGAAATAAATTTGTAATAATACAATAATAGTAAGGGCTCAAATACCCCACTTACAGCAAAGGACAGATCACTGAAGTAGAAAATCAATGAAGGAACAATAACTTTGCATGACACAGTGGACCAGCTAGACTTAACAGATATATACAGAGCATTTTATCCTAAAGCAGCAGAAAACAATTCTTTTGGAGTGCACATGGCAGATTCTCCACAATAGATTACATTCTGGGTCACAAATCAGCCCTCATCAAGTACAAAAAATAATTGATATCATGCCATACATATTTTCAGACCTCAATGCTATTAATCTTGCAGTCAATCACAAGAAAAAATTTGGAAAGACCAAAAATACTTGGAGATTACAGAATATCCTACCAGATAATGAATGGGAGTGGCACCTGGATGCCTTAGTTTGTTAAGCATCTGACTTCAGCTCAGGACATGTTCTCATGGCTCATGAGTTTGAGCCCTGTGTCAGGCTCTGTGCTGACATCTCAGAGCCTGTAGTCTTCTTTGATTCTGTGTGTGTCTCTCTCTGCCTCTCCCCACTCTCTCTCCTCAAAAACAGATAAATATTAAAAAGTTTTAAATGAATGGATTAACCAAGAAATTAAAGAGGAAATAAAATTGCATTGAAGCCAATGAAAATGAAAACATGACAGTTCAAAACTTTTGGGATGCAGCAAATGCGGTCATAAGAGGGAAGTATATACCAATTCAGGCCTTCCTAAAGAAGGAAGAGAGGTCTCAAATACAATACCTAAGCTTATACCTAAAGGAACAGGAAAAAAAGGAAATAAACCACAAAAACAGTAGAAGGCAACTAAGATTAGAGCAGAAATCAATGATATAGAAATCAAAAAAATTAGTAGAACAGATCAAAGAATCTAGGAATTAGTTCTTTGAAAGAATTAATAAAATTGATAAACACTTAGCCAGATTGATTAAAAAGAAAAAGAAAAGGACCTAAATAAATAAAAGCACAATTAAAGAGGAGAGATTACAAACAACACCACTGAAATATGAACATTTATAAGAGAATATTATGAGCAATTATATGCCAACAAATTGGGCAATCCAGAAGAAATGGATAAATTCCTTAGAAACATATAAACTAAAAAAACCTGAAACAGAAAGAAATAGAAAATTTGAACAAACCCATAACCAGTAAGTTAACTGAATCAGTAATCAAAAATTCCCCAACAAACAAGAGTTCAGGACCAGAAGGCTTCACAGGGGTATTCTACCAAACATTAATAGAGTAATTAATATCTATTCCTTTGAAACTGTTCCAAAAAAATAAAAATGTAAAGAAAGCTTCCAAACTCATTCTATGAGGCCTGCATTACTTTGATTCCAAAACCAGACAAAGACCCCATTAAAAAGTGGAATTACAGACCAATTTCCCTGATAAACATGGTTACAAAAGTCTCAATAACTTACTAGCAAATTGAATCTAACAATACATTTAAAAAATCACTCACTGCAATCAAATGAGATTTATTCCTGGACTGTAGGATATCTCCAAATCAATCACATGATACACCACATTAATAAAGAAATGATAAGAACTATATGATCTTCTCAATGGATGCAGAAAAAGCATTACCAAAAGATAGCATCCATTCTTGATAAAATCCCCCAACAAAGTAGGGATAGAAGGAACATACCTCAACATCATAAAAGCCATATATATGAAAGATGTACAGCTAATATGATCCTCAATCCAGAAAACTCTCAGAAAAACTGACCTAATCCTAAGGTTAGGAACACAACAGGGATGTCCACTCTCACCACTGTTGTTCAACATAGCATTGGAAGTCCTAGTCTCAGCAATCAGACAGCAAAAATAAATATAAGGTATCAAAATCAACAAAAGAGAAGTCAAACTTTCTTTCTTCAAAGATGAGGGGGTATTCTAGGTGGAAAACAAGAAAGACTCCAACAAAAAATTTGTAGAAATGATGCATGAATTCAGCAAAGTTGCAGGGTATAAAATCAAAGCACAGAAATTGGTTGCATTTCTATAAACCAATAATTAAGTAACAGAAAGAGAATCACGGAATTGATCCCATTTACAATTACACCCAAAACCATAAGATACCTAAGAATAAACCTAATCAAAGAAGTAAAATATCTGTACTCTGTAAACTATACAATGCTTATGAAAGAAATTGAAGAAGACACAAAGAAATGGAAAAACATTCCATGCTCATGCATTGGAAGAGCAAATATTGTTAAAATTTCTATACTACCCAAAGCAATCTACATATCCAATGCAATACCTATCAATATAACACCAGCATTTTTTACAGAGCTAGAACAAACAATCATAAAGTTTGTATGGATCCCCAAAAGACCACAAGAAGCAAAACTCATGTTGATAACAAAAACAAAAACAAAAACAAAAACAAAAGCTGGAGGCATCACAATGCCAGACTTTAAGCTGTATTACAAAGCTGTAATCATCAAGATAGTAAGGTAGTGAGTGGCACAAAAACAGACACATAGATCTTAGGAACATAATAGAGAACCCAAGATGGACTCACAGGTAATATTCAGTGTAAAAAAAGATATTCTCAGGACATCTGGGTGGCCCAGTAGTTTAGGTGTTTGGCTCTTGACTTCGGCTCAGGTCATGATCTCACAGTTCATGATTTTGAGCCCCACACAAGGCACTGTACTAACAGTGAGGAACCCGCTTGGGATTCTCTCTCTCTCACTCTGCCCTTCCCCTGCTCATGTGTTGTTTCTCTCTTTCTCAAAATAAATAAACTTAAAAAAACAGAAAAAAAGTCTCTTCAGCAAAAGGTGTTGGGAACACTGGACAGCCACATGCAGAAGGATGAACCTGGACCATTCTTGTACAGCATACACAAAAATAAATTCAAAATGAACAAAAGACTTAAATGTGAGACAGGAAACCATCACAATCCTAGAGGAGAGCACAGGCCACAACCTCTTTGACCTCGGCCATAGCAAGTCCAACTGGACCCTACTCCAGAGGCAAGGGAAACAAAAGCAAAAATGAAGTACTGGGACTTCATCACGGTAAGGAGCTTCTGCACAGTGAAGGAAACAATCAACAAAACTAAACAGGAACTGACTGATTGGGAGACTATATTTACAAATAACATAACTGATAAAGGGTTAGTATCTAAATCTATAAAGAACTTATCAAACTCAATACCCAAAAACAAATAATGCAGTGAAAAATGGCAGAAGACATAAACAGATATTTTCCAAGGAAAACATTCAGATGGCTAACAGACACATGAAAAGTTGCTCCATATCACTCATCACCAGGAAAATACAAATCAAAACCAGAATGAGACACCACCTCACAACTGTCAGAATGGTGAAAATTTACAACTCAGGAAACAATAGATGTTGGCAAAGATGCGGAGAAAGGGAAATCTTTTGTACAGTTGGTGTGAATGAAAAATGGTGCAGCCACTCTGGAAAGTAGCATGGAGGTTCCTCAAAGAGTTAAAAATAGAACTACCATACGATCCAGCAATTGCACTACTATGTATTTATCCAAAAGATTCACAAATACAGATACAAAGGGGTACATGCACCCCAACGTTTATAGCAGCATTATCAATGATAGCCAGACAATGGAGAAAGCCCAAATGTACATTTGTTGATGAATGGATAAAAAAAGATATGATACACACACACACACACACACACACACACACACACACACACACAATGGAATATTACTCAGCCATCACAAAAACGAAATCTTGCCATATGCAATGATGTGGATACAAATAGAGTGTATTATGCTAAATGCAGCAAGTCAGTCACAGAATGACAAATACAATATGATTTCACTCATACTTTGAATTTAAGAAAAGAGATGAACATAGGGAAAGGGAAGGAAAAATAAGATAAAACAGAGAGGGAGGAAAACCATAAGAGGAGCTTAAATATAGAGAACTGATGGTGGCTGGAGGGGAGATTGTTGGGACAATGGGCTAAATGGGTGATGGGCATTAAAGAGGGCACTTGTTGGGATGAACACAGGTTATTATATGTAAGTGATGAATCATTAAATTCTACTCCTGAAACCAATACTACACTCCCTGTTAACTAGCCTGAATTTAAATAACAATTTAAAAACTACTCTGACTACACCAATAAAGAAGAAAATAATTATTGGATGCATACTGTGTCCCTCACAAAAGCAAAGGAGGAATAGAGAAATCAAACCTCATGAAGAAAAGGACCCAGTGAAGTTCTAAATACTTCAGTTTTAGTTATTCTAGCACCATCTCAGCAGTATACTCTCATCAGATCTCTTCAAGCCAATTGTCTTCATTTTTACATATCACCATTCAAAAACAAAATTATCAAGAAGGAAACTGTAATAATCCTACCTTGGGTCACAAACTTACCATATGGTCAGGGGAACAGTTCTGTCAGTGACAGCCCTATTAGAATTACGTGGAATAGGGAATAGGCTATTTCCCATAGAAAAAGATTTTTGTCAGATAAAACAACATGTGTAATACCAGCATAAAAAATATTTACTTTTTAAATTATACTCAGTAAAACCCCAAGCTGTGACAAAACAGAAAAAAAATGACTACATTTTGGGAATCCCAAGGATGGTCAGTGACACAGATGGAGAAGACGAGAATACTGTCTTTCATACAAAGCACACTATTGACTTAAGATCATAAAATTCAAAAGGAAGTGCTGAATTCAGATATTATATAGACTGAAATTAGTATCCAAGGAGAGTTAGTCTGGAGGAAGGGTCCCATAGCTTGAGCTTTTTGGAAGTGCAACATTTATAGTCAAATGGGTGGCCATATAACAGATATGAATGACACAAGAAAGATTCATTTTCTAGAGAAACACATTACAATGAAGGAAAAAGAATTAATATGTGAGTGCCCTTTGTGAACCACACACTGGGCTAAGAACTTGACATATATGACCTTATTTTCTCCTGACAACTCTGTAAATTAAGACCTATTTGTCGAATTGAAAAAAACAGTTCAGAAAAATTAAATCACTTACTCAGAATATCATACAATGAGTGGTAGAGCTGGGATTCAAACTCAGATTTAAGATGCTGTGATCCAGCTAAGCAAATTGGGTTAAAACCAGAGTTCTATTCAGTCCAGCAAACTAGAGAGATTCCAATTCCTAAGGATGTGACCCATGTAAACATGATAAGAGTTGAGGAGAGTAATCTGAAGATTTCATCCAAGCCATAAAAGATACCAGGATAGAGTAGGAAGAGCCTACTCACTGGTAGAAGAATACAGTCAATTCTATTTACTGTATTTGGTCCATATTGACTCAAAAATTATGGGTGCCAGGATTTAATGACTTATAGGTGAGCAGAAATCAACTGAAAACCAAGATATTAAGAATGTTCAATTACCTTGAAGGACCAGTGTATGTACTAAAATATTGGGAGAATGGGACAAATCCAAGAAAAGAAAGGAACAAAGTTCAAAGTACACTAAAGGCTATGGATCATGATGTAGTAATCTATAGCTGCATAACAAATTATACCAGAACTTTACACCAAAATAACACTAAAATTTAGCAGCTTAAATAATAACACCCATTGTCTTTTTGAGCCAGAAATATAGAAGTGCTTTAATTGGATCTTTTTGGCTCAATGTCTCTCATGAGGTTAAAGTCAAGATGTCACCATGTCTATAGCCACATAAAGTCTTGACTGGGTTTGAAGGATTCATTTCAAAGGTGGTTCATTCACATTTCTGACATTTTGGGAAAGGCAAATCTATGGAGACTGAAAAAAGATCAGTGTTTCCTAAGGGTTCCAGGGGAGAGGAAAAAATGACTAGGTGTAGTACAGAGTATGTATAGTGCAGTGAAATTATTCTATATGATACTATAATAGTGAATAAATGTTATTATACATGTGTCAAAACTCAAAGCACATACAACACAAATAGTAAACCTTGAAGTAAACTCTGGGCTTTAGTTAATAATAGTGTTTCAATATTGGCTTATTAATTGTGAGAAATGTACAATGTTAATGAAAGATATTAGTATTGGAAATGAGGGAGGTTGAGGATCATATGAGAATACTACTTTTTGTTTAATTTTTCTGTAAACCTAAAACTGCTAAAAATTGATTTCTTAATTTAAAATAAAATAATTTGCAATATTTAAATAAAAATAAAAATAAAAGTGCTCCTTAAATTACCAATTGAGGGATGCCTGGGTGGCTCAGTATATTAAGCGTCCAACTTTGGCTCAGGACATGATCTCACAGTTCATGAGTTAGAGTCCCATGTCAGGCTCTGTGCTGACAGCTCAGAGCTTAGAGCCTACCTTTATTCTGTGTCTTCCTCCCTATCTGCCCATCTCCTGCTCATGATATGTCTCTCAAACATAAATAAATGTTATTTTTTTAATTACCAATTGACTTCTAAAAAATTTATATAGTTTCTTAAATTTTTTGACCTTTATATTGCTTCTGAAAATATTTATATATCACAAAAATTCAAATAATACAAAGAAATAACCATCTGAAAGTCTACAATTAGAGAAAACTACTCATAACATTATTTGAGATATTTCTTATGCATACAACATGTGGAAATATGTACGTATTTTACATAAATGAGTTCATATCATTTATTTTACTCTGAAAGTTGTTTCCCCCTCCATCCCCAGTCTACTACACGTAGTGAATAGCTTTCCATTTAAAGAGGAAAATTATCTACGTTGATTTTTTAATCTTTGAAATGTAGGGAATTGATTGAGCTTTTTAAAATATAATTTATTTTCAAGTTAGCTAACATACAGTGTATATACACTGTGCTCTTGGTTTTGGGGGGCGGTAAATTCATGTGATGCATCACTTATGAACAAAACTCAGTGCTTACCCCAACAAGTGCCCTCCTCAATGCCCATTACCCATTTCCCTCATCCCCTCACTCCCCATAAAACCTCAGTTTGTTCTCTGTATTTAAGAGTCTCTTATGGTTTTCCTCCTTCTCTGTTTGAAACTATTTTTCCCCTTTACTTCCCCCATGGTATTCTGTTAAGTTTCTCGAGCTCCACATATGAGTGAAGTTGGCTTTAAGCCAACGTGGGGGCTCAAACCCATGGACAGCAAGATTATGACCTGAGCTGAAGTCTGATGGTTAACCGACTGAGCCACCCAGGCACCTCTTGAATTCTCTTTTATTTAATATATTATAATACATGATCAGGCTGAAATTATTCTAGATATGGCCTGTGTGAACTTTATTTTTATATACTTCCACTATTCTTTGAAAACTTCATTGCTTTATAGCAGAAAACAATGTTCTTATATAGGTTTATCCTGTGATTTGTGTGCTCCAGACCAGGAATTGGTTAATTTCTGCAAGGAGATACATTTTCTTTGATGGAGAATGGTATTAAGAAACCAAGATCTGGGTACTTGAATACTCATTATTACTGGGGTGGTTTTGCTTCTAGGATTTAGTAGATACTACAGAGAAATACATTTTTGAAGAAATAATAAGTTCATACTAATACAAAATTAAAAAGGTAACAATAAGAGTTCTGCATTTTGGGGGTGCCTGGGTGGCTCAGTCAGTTAAGCATCTGACTCTCCATTTTGGCTTAGGTCATGATTTCACAGTTTGCAAGTTTGACACTCTATCCCTGTGACAGCATTGAGCCTGTTTGGGATTCTCTCTCTCCCTCTCTCTCTGACCCTCCCCTGCTCACACATGCTCTTTCTCTCTCTCTAAAAATAAATAAGCATTTAAAATTTTTTTAAAAGTCTTCTGCATTTTCTCCCATACCATATTTATATCTCATTAGGGGACAATATACAATTTTGATTTTTGCCACTAAAAATGACTGGAAGGTTTTCTGTGTCATGGGACATTTGAAAATTTAACCATAATAAAGAAAGAATTTCCTCCTTCTGAATAAACATTAATGAGGTAGTGCAATTGTGTTGTTTATTTATTATACCCAACAATTCATGCTTGTTTAATATACTTGTTACACATTTCTTATATATGTACTTACTATTTTTATATTTTTTAATACACATATGCCTGGGAACCTTTATTAATGTAGTTTTACTATTTCATAAAAAGAGGGGAAATAAAAATATAGTTTCAGAAGTTATGAGGCTTGTGTGTTATTACATCTCTTTGGTTTGCACACAATAGGATACAATTTTCTTAGAAGTTTAGTGAAATATTATAATTAACCTGTGTGTTTATTTTTTCTTGATGTAACTATGATCTATCTCTTTTCTGTTTTGGTTGTTGTAGTGAGAGCCTAACAAAATATTCTGATAGATTTTCTTTTGGATTTTAGAAGGAAACTCTTTTAAGTCTCAGACCAAAGTCCAAAGATTTATAAGTATCAGAAAATTCAAGTAGATAAAGAGTATTTAGGTGTTTCATATGACAGTATTAAAAAAAAGACAAATGGAACTACACAACAAAATGAAAGTCTGGGGGCACCTTGGTGGCTCAGTCAGTTAAGCGTCCGGCTTCAGCTTAGGTCATGATATCACGGTTCATGGGTTTGCGTCCCGTGTTGGGCTCTGTGCTGATAGCTCAGAGCCTGGAGCCTGGTTTTGATTCTGTGTCTCCCTCTCTCGCTGTCCCTCCCATACTCATTCTCTCTCTCTCTCTCTCTCTCTCTCTCTCTCTCTCTCTCTCTCCCTCTCAAAAATAAATAAACATTAAAAAAATGAAAGTCTGTATTTGATCATCAAAGACAAAAGAGGTCAGCAGGAGATTCAGCTACAAAGCATGAAAGAGGTGGCCATTATAAAAAGCATATCTACATGACATAAAAGAATATTGGAAACCATAGTCTCAAATATATGATGGCAATTTTTTAAATAGAAGCACACATTGTGTGTGTGTGTGTGTGTGTGTGTGTGTGTGTTTTTGTATTTTCATAGCAAATGACAGTAGAATTTGTTTACAGTGGAGACATGATTCACAGAACATTACTAACAGTGTTTGGGCAATCTTTTATTACTTTACTATATATCAACTTGTTTGATTATGCTGTGAGGCAATCATGAAAAAAATTGAGAACAGTACAGTGTTTTTAGTCACCTTAAGAATGAAATTGAATTATTAGATTGATCATTCAATAATAAACAATTTTGTAAAATATCAGCTTGTGATCACAGATAGAGAAGTAGTAAAGGTAACGTAGTGCAATTATCATCTTACTGTCAAGGTCTAGTAAAACATTCTACTGAAGGAAGCTCCAGGTAATACCTATTACATTCCTAACCTTATCTAAGAATCTCTTCCTGTGTTGAGCTTTCCAAATTTCAATTCAAAGCGGGAAGGAGAAGTAGAATAGATAAGAGAAAATGAAAGAAAGAAAGAAAGAAAGAAAGAAAGAAAGAAAGAAAGAAAGAAAGAAAGAAAGAAAGAAACTAGGTAGAATTATTTTCAGGCTATAGACGTTACCAAAGTTGATTCTAATAGTCATACGTATATTTATGTCATATATTTGTATATGACACCTTTCATTCTTAATTTTAGATACATCTACTTTAACTGAATCTTTCATTTAAAATTAATCTATTGTTTTTTTTCTCCTTTAACCTAAACTGTGTATGAAGTAACCAGAAAAAATATCTTGGGAGATGCATTAACATTTTGCTAATAGATACATTAAGGAAAAATATTTCTTCTTAACAGCTTAATTACATCTACAGAGAAAAATATACATGTAAGTACATTTACAAAAGCCTTACTTTAGACTATTACCTTCTATAAACATTCAAATCCCTTCACTCATTGAAATAAGAACCTATTATTTTTTGTAGTTAACACATAACAATTCAATATGAATGATGAGCATGAGGCTCATTAAGACAGTTGACTATATTTTTCACAGGAGTAATTGTGGAAAAGATCTAAAGCCTATCCTATACATAAAAAAAAAAAAAACACAGACACAGGTGCAAATCCTTTTAAATATTGAAGATTTCTGTATCTGATTTTGGGGAGCCTTTTGTCCAGTAGATAGGTGATATTGAATGATAAATGATGGTGGAGTATTTCCCAAAGTAAAAGACCAAGTGATGCTTACAGGATGCTGGTTCGTGGTAGTAGAAGTGTCTTGCATTTCTCTTTGTTCCCTCTTGATTCTTAAGGTTTATTAATAGCTTTATAATGTCAGAGTTAAACTTGACTAGGGTAGCCTGTGACAGTAAGCAACATTCTATGAAATTTTCTCTTTGCCCTGGATAGATAAAGACTTCCTGTCATGCAATATTTAGGGACTCTTAAACAGATATTCAAGCATGTTCCCTGATACAAATTTATTCAGGGCTCTCATGGAAAAGGAAAATAATTCTCTAAAGTTGGGACTCAGATTTGACTGATAGAAAGAGGGGTGATATAATGGAAGGCAGATATCAAAGGGGAACAACAAAAACTTTATAAGCAGTTTATCACAACTGAGGAAGATGTCTGGTGAGTGGTGAGGGGGCCAGATTCAAATTACAACCTCATTGTTTTTCTATTTCAGAATTTTATTTGATTTTTTGCCTGTATATTTTTCCATATGAATTTTAGAATCAGCTTCTCTAATTCCAGATTAAAGTAATAACCTGTTAGTATTCTTATTGGGAACACACTGTATTTATAAATTTTCTTGGAAGAGAAAAATATATATATATATATATATATTATATATTGTATATTATATATTATATAATTATATAAATCCTCCTCCTTGTGTGTGTGTAACATTGACTCTTTCTACATAGGAACATAACAGACCTCTTCATGTGTTCCTGTATTCTTTTTAGTGTTCAAGTTTTCTCTAACACTACAGAACACACTTAAAAATGGGTCAGGTGGTGAAGTAAGCTAGACAGAGAAAGAAAAAATGCTGTATCTTCTCACTTACATCTGGAATCTATTAAAAAAATTGACCTCACAAATGCAGAGAACAGATTGGTGATTGCAAGAGGCAGAGGGTTGAAGGTGGGCAAAATGGATGAAGGAAGTCAAGTGGACAAATTTCCAGTTATAAGATAAATAGATTCTGGAGATGTAATGTAAATTTAAAAAAAATTTTAAAGGGTTAGATGATAAATTTTATGCACATTACCACAATTAAAAGTAAAAAAGAAAAGTTATTGGTAATAAAATTTAATTAAGGAAGTAAACAATTCTGTTCTAAGAAATAAACTGGATCTATTTTAAAAATTATCTTTACATAGGCATTATATAAGTTTATACCTAAGAATTTTATTGTAGTGTTGCTATTGTAGGGGTGCCTGGGTGGCTCAGTCTGTTAAGGATCTGATTTCCACTCAGGTCATTATCTCATGTTTTGTGAGTTCAATGCCTACATTGGGCTCTAGGCTGACAGCTCAGAGCTTGGAGCTTGCTTCAAATTCTGTGTCTCCCTCTTTCTCTGCCCCTCCCTTTCTTAAACTCCATCTCTCTCTCCCTCTCTCAAAAATAAATAAACATTAAAAAAATTAAACATCCGATTCTTGGTTTCAGCTCGGGTCATGAGCTCATGGTTCATGAGTTCAAGCCCTGCATTAGACTGTCCGTGGAGAGCATGGAACCTGCTTGAGATTCTCTCTCTCCCTCTCTCTCTCTGCCCCTCCCCTGCTTGTGCTCTCTGTCTATCTCAAAATAAACAAATAAAATTAAAAATAGTTTTGCTATTGTAATTTTTTAGAATATGAATTTTAGTTATTTGTGTGTGCTAATATTTACTTTACCTTACAGAACTCTTGTTTGCTTGCAGTAGTAATCTCAGTTGATGCTCTTGTGTATTTCAGTTACACAATTATATCATCTGCAAAGAATGATAGTGCTTTCTTCTTTTTTCCAATATTTATACTTGAGTGTCCCTTATCTTATTACATTAGCTGTTGTCTGCAGTAAAGTGTTAAATAATAGTGGGGAAAGTGGACACGCCAAGCTTCTTGATTTGATTGATAATGATCACTATGTTTCCCCATGATATTAAATTTTTGGGCTGAGATAACTACAGTTAATCATGTTAAAGAAGTATTGACTTACTCTTATTGAGTTTCTAAAATTGAAACTTGTCATTGAATTTTGTCAAATGCATTTTCAGCATCTATGAAGATAGGCATATAGTTTTTTCCTTTAGTCAATTACTATGATCACTTATTTGTTTTTTTTTTAATTTTTTAATGTTAATTTATTATTCTTGAGAAAGACAGAGACATAGTGCAAATGGGAGAGGGACAGAGAGAGAAGGAGACACAGAATCTGTGTCTGTCAGGCTCCAGGCTCTGAGCTGTCAGCACAGAGCTCAATATGGGGCTCAAACTTGCAATCTGCAAGATGATGACCTGAGCCAAAGATGGGTGCTTAACCAACTGAGCCACCCAGGTGCCCTATGATCACTTATTTTAATAGGTTTCCAAATGGTAAACCATCTTTCATTCCTACAATAAATCCCATTGATCTGGATGCATGTTTCTTAAAATGTACTGGTGAATTCTGCTTGCTAATATTTTGTTCACGAACTTTCAGTATGTTTTTATTATGATGTAAACCATATAACATAATATTCACTCTTTTAAAGTGTATAATTCATTTATTTCACTAAAATCACAAGGTCGTGCAAACATGGCCACTAATTCCAGAATATTTTCATTATGTCAAGAAAAAAAAAAAACCTCATCTTTTATTAGTTACTACTCAACTTCCAACCCTAACCCCTGAACACTATTCTACTTTCTACTTATATGGGTTTGCCATTTCTGGATATTTCATATAAATAGAATCATCCAGTATATAGCTTTGTGTATAGCTTCTTACATTTAGCACACTGTTTTCAAGGCATATATTTCATTCCTTTTACCACTAAATAACATTCCATTGTATGGATATACCACTTTTTTATGAATTCATCTATAGGTGGACATTTAGGTTGCTTCCATTTTTTTTTGCTACTATGAATAATGCTGCTATGACTTTCATGTACAAGTTTTTGTGTGTACATAATTATTCCTTTTCCTTGAGTGTATACCTAGAAATGAAGTTACTAGATGTTATGATAGCATTTTGTTTAACATTTTAAGGAATAAGGAACTTACAAACTATTTTCCAAAATGGTTGTGAGTGCTTGCATTCTATGTATGATGGTTCCAATTTTTCCTTTTTTTTTTTGACAACACTACTTATTCCCCATCTTTTTTATAAACTTTTAAGTGGCTGTGAAATAATACCTAACTGTTGTTTTGATTTCCTATTTCCTAGTAACTATAGGAACTGAGCGTCTTTTCATGTGTTTACTGGTTATTTTTTTCTTTTTTCTTTTTGAGAATGTCTATGAAAATATTTTGCCCATTTTAATAGAGTTATTATCCTTTCAAGTTATATGTTGAACTGCTTATACATTCTGGATACTAGACATTTTAAAAATTTTTCTCTTACTCTACAGGTGGTCACTTCACTTTCATGATACTTTTAAGCATAAATGTTTTTAATGTGATACAGTTCAATTAATCTTATTTTTTTGTTTGTTTGTACTATAAAGCATTATATCAGATAATCTGTTGCCTAATCAAACGTCACAAAGATTTACAGATATGTTTTCTTCTAAGACTTTTGTAGTTTTGCCTCTTATATTTAGGTCTTTGATACACTTTAAGTTTTGTATATGGTGTGGAGTTTGGATCCAGTTTCATTCTTTTGCATGTAGATACCAGTTGTCTCAGTACCAGTGGTTGAAAAGACTATTCTTTTTCCTCCATTGAATTTTTTTGGCACCCTTGTTGAAAATAGATTGCCTATAAATGCATAGGTTTATTTTTGAACTTTCAATTTTATTCTATCTTTATTTCTATCCTTATGCCAAAACCACATAGTTTTGATTACTGTTGCATTGTAATAACTTTCAAAATTGGAAAGTGCAAGTCCTCAAAATTTTCTTTGTGTTTTTAATGTTATAAAAATTACATCTTTATACATTGTGTACCCATCAACTTGGGTTCATTGTATTTTAGTCACACAGAAGGAAACAGAGTTACAGAGATACAGTTATTCTTTTATGTGTACCTGTGTAGATGTCTTTAATAGTTATCTTTATTTCTTCATGTAGATTGGCAATATTGTTTGGTGTCCTTTCATTTCACTAATATCCTTCAAGCACTCCTTTTAGTGTTTCTTTTTTTTTTTTTTTTAATTTTCTTTTTTCTTTTTTAAAATTTACATCCAAGTTAGTTAGCATATACTGCATCAATGATTTCAGGAGTAGATTCCTTAATGCTCCTTACCCATTTAGCCCATCCCCTGTCCCACAACCCCTCCAGCAACCCTCAGTTTGTTCTCCATATTTATGAGTCTCTTCTGTTTTGTCTGCCTCCCTGTTTTTATATTATTTTTGTTTCCCTTCCCTTGTGTTCATCTGTTTTGTCTCTTAAAGTCCTCATATGAGTGAAGTCATATGATTTTTATCTTTCTCTTACTAATTTCACTTAGCATCATACCCTCCAGTTCCATCCATGTAGTTGCAAATGGCAAGATTTCATTCTTTTTGATTGTCGAGTAATACTCCGTTGTATACACATACAACTTCTTCTTTATCCATTCACCCATCTTTGACATTTGGGCTCTTTCCATATTTTGGCTATTGTTGATAGTGCTGCTATAAACATGGGGGTGCATGTGTCCCTTCGAAATAGCACATCTGTATCCCGTGGATAAATGCCTAGTAGTGCAATTGCTGGGTCATAGGGTGATTCTATTTTTAGTTTTTGAGGAACCTCCATACTGTTTTCCAGAGTGGCTGCACCAGCCTGCATTCCCACCAACAGTGCAAAAGACATCCTCTTTCTCCACATCTTCGCCAACATCTGTTGTTGCCTGAGTTGTTACTGTTAGCCACTCTGACAGGTGTAAGCTGGTACTCATTGTGGTTTTGATTTGTATTTCCCTGATGATGAGTGATGTTGAGCATTTTTTCATGTGTCGGTTGGCTATCTGGATGTCTTCCTTGGGAAGCGTCTGCTTGTGTCTTTTGCCCATTTCTTCACTGGATTATTTTTTTGGGGGAGGTGTTGAATTTGATAAGTTCTTTATAGATTTTGGATACTAATCCTTTATCTGATATGTCTTTTGCAAATATCTTCTCCCATTCTGTCAGTTGCCTTTTAGTTTTGCTGATTGTTTCCTTCGCTGTGCAGAAGCTTTTTATTTTGATGAGGTCCCAGTAGTTCATTTTTGATTTTGTTTCCCTTGCCTCTGGAGATACGTTGAGTAAGAAGTTGCTGTAGCCAAGATCAAAGATCAAAGGAGAAAACATGCCTGCTTTCTCCTTGAAGATGTTGATACCTTCCTGTGCTACGTTGAGGTCTTTCATCCATTTTGAGTTTATTTTTGTGTACGGTTTAAGAAACTGGTCCAGGTTCATTCTTCTGCATGTCGCTGTCCAGTTTTCCCAGCACCACTTGCTGAAGAGACTGACTTTACTCCATTGGATATTATTTCCAGCTTTGTCAAAGATTAGTTGGCCATACGTTTGTGGGTCCAATTCTGGGTTCCCTATTCTGTTCCATTGATCTGAGTGTCTGTTCCTGTGCCAGTACCATACTGTCTTGATGATTACAGCTTTGTAGTATAGCTTGAAGTCTGGGATTGTGATGCCTCCTGCTTTGGTTTTCTTTTTCAAGATTGCTTTGGCTATTCGGGGTCTTTTCTGGTTCCATACAAATTTAAGGATTATTTGTTCTAGCTCTGTGAAGAATGCTGGGGTTACTTTGATAGGGATTGCATTGAATATGTAGATTGCTTTCTGCAGTATCAACATTTTAACAAAATTTGTTCTTCCTATCCAGGAGCATGGAATCTTTTTCCATTTTTTTGTGTCTTCAATTTCTTTCATAAGCTTTCTATAGTTTTCAGTGTACAGATTTTTCACCTCTTTGGTTATATTTATTCCTAGGTATTTTATGTTTTTTTTTTTTGGTGCAACTGTAAATGGGATCGATTCCTTGATTTCTCTTTCTGTCATTTCATTGTTGGTGTATAGGAATGCAACCGATTTCTGTGCATTGATTTTATATCCTGCCACTTTGCTGAATTCATGGATCAGTTCTCACAGTTTTTTGGTGGAATCTTTTGGGTTTTCCATATAGAGTCTCATGTCATCTGTGAAGAGTGAAAGTTTGACCAGCTCGTGGCTGCGTTGGATGACTTTTGTTTCTTTGTGTTGTCTGATTGCAAAGGCTAAGACTTCCAATAGTATGCTGAATAACAATGGCGAGAGTGAACATCCCTGTCTTGTTCTTGACCTGAGGGGGAAAGCTCTCAGTTTTTCCCCATTGAGGATGATATTAGCGTTGGGTCATATATATATGGCTTTTATGATCTCGAGGTATGCTCTTTCTATCCCTACCTTGTTGATAGTTTTTACCAAGAAAGGATGCTGTATTTTGTCAAATGTTTTCTCTGCATCTATTGAGAGGATGATATGGATCTTGGCTTTTCTTTTATTGATGTGATGAATCACTTTAATTGTATTGTGGATATTGAACCAGCCCTGCATCCCAGGTATAAATCCCATTTGGTCGCGGTGAACAATTTTTTTCATGTATTGTTGGATATGCTTAGCTAATATCTTGTTGAAGAATTTTGCATGCATGTTCATCAGGAAAATTGGTCTATAATTCTGCTTGTTAGTGGGGTCTCTGTCTGGTTTTGGAATCAAGGTAATGCTGGCTTCATAGAAAGAGTTTGGAAGTTTTCCATCCATTTCTATTTTTTGGAACAGCTTCAAAAGAATAGGTGTTATCTCTTCCTTAGATATTTGGTAGAATTCCCCTGGAAAGCCATCTGGCCCTGGACTCTTGTTTTTTTGAAGATTTTTGATTACTAATTCAATTTCCTTACTGGTTATGGGTCTGTTCAGATTTTCCATTTCTTTCTTTTTCAGTTTTGATAGTGTATATGTTTCTAGGAATATGTCCATTTCTTCCAGATTACCGATTTTATTGGCATACAATTGCTCATAATATTATCTTATTATTGTTTTTATTTCTGTTGTGTTGGTTGTGATCTCTTCTCTTTCATTCTTGATTGTATTTATTCGTGTCCTTTCCTTTTTCGTTTTGATCAAACCGGCTAGAGGTTTATCAATTTTGTTAATTCTTTGAAAGAACCAGCTTCTGGTTTCATTGATCTGTTCTACTGTTTTTTTTCCTTTTTTTGGTTTTGATAGCATTAATTTCTGCTGTAATCTTTATTATTTCCTGTCTTCTTCTGGTTTTGGGTTTTATTTGCTGTTCTTTTTCCAGCTCCTTAAGGTGGAAGGTTAGGCTGTGTATCTGAGATCTTTCTTCCTTCTTTAGGAAGGCCTGGATTGCTATATACTTTCCTCTTATGACCGCCTTTCCTGTGTCCCAGAGGCTTTGGGTTGTGGAGCTATCATTTTCATTCACTTCCATATACTTTTTAATTTCTTCTTTAACTGCTTGGTTAGCCCATTCATTCTTTAGTAGGATGTTCTTCAGTCTCCAAGTATTTGTTACCATTCCAAATTTTTTTCTTGTGGTTGATTTCGAGTTTCATGACATTGTGGTCTGAAAATATGCACAGTATGATCTCGACCTTTTTGTACTTACTTACGGCTGATTTGTGTCCCAGTATATGGTCTATTCCATGTGCACTGGAGAAGAATGTGTATTCTACTGCATTAGGATGAAATGTTCTGAATATATCTGTTAAGTCCATCTGGTCCAGTGTGTCATTCAAAGCCATTGTTTCCTTGTTCAGTTTTTGATTAGATGATCTGTCCATTGCTGTGAGTGGGGTGTTGATATCTCCTACAATTATGGTATTACTATTGATGAGTTTCTTTATGTTTGTGATTAATTGATTTATATATTTGGGTGCCCCACATTTGGTGAATAAATGTTTACAATTGTAAGTCTTCTTGGTCTATAGACCCCTTGATTATGATATAATGCCCTTCTGCATCTCTTGATACTGTCTTTATTTTAAAGTCTAGATTGTCTGATACAAATATGGCTACTCCGGCTTTATTTGTTGACCATTAGCATGATAGATGGTTCTCCATCCCCTTTTAATCTGAAGGTGTCTTTAGGTCTAAAGTGGGTATCCTGTAAACAGCATATAGATGAATCCTGTTTTCCTATCCATTCTGTTACCCTATGTCTTTTGATTGGAGCATTGAGTCCATTGACATTTAGAGTACTGAAAAATGTGACTTTATTGCCATTATGATGCTTGTACTGTTGGAGTTTCTGGTGGTATTCTGTGGCCCTTTCTAATCTTTTGTTACTTTTGGTATATATATATATATATATATATATATATATATATATATAATTTCTTCCCTCAGAGAGTCCCCCTTAAAATTTCTTGCAGGGCTGGTTTAGTGGTCACAAACTCCTTTAATTTTTGTTTGTCTGGGAAACTTTTAATGTCTCCTATTTTGAATGACAGTCTTTCTGGATAAAGAATTCTTGTCTGCATATTTTTCTGATTCAGTACACTGAATATATCCTGACACTCCTTTCTGGCCTGCCAAGTTTCTGTGGATAGGTCTGCTGCAAACCTGACCTGTCTTCCCTTGTAGGTTAGGGACTTTTTTTTCCCTTGGTGATTTTTATGATTCTCTCCTTGCCTGAATACTTTGTGAATTTGACTGTGATATGCCTTGTTGATGGTTGGGTTTTGTTGAATCTAATGGGAGTCCTCTGTGCTTCCTGGATTTTAATGTCTGTGTCTTTCCCCCAGGTTAGGAAAGTTTTGTTCATATAACCTTGCTACCCCTATTTCTCTCTCTTCCTACTCTTGGACCCCTATGATTCTGATGTTGTTCCTTTTTAATGAGTCACTGATTTCTCTAATTCTTAAATCGTGCTCTTTTGCCTTAATCACCCTCTTTTTTCCTGCTTCGTTATTCTCTATAAGTTTGTCCTCTATATCACTGATTCTCTGTTCTGCCTTGTCCATCCTTGCCACCGCTGCATCCATCCATGATTTGCAGTTCAGTTATAACATTTTTGACTTCATTCTGGCTATTTTTTCCTTCTTTTATCTCTGCAGAAAGGGATTCTAATTTATTTTCAACTTCATCTAGTATTCTTATAGTCGTGATTCTGAATTCTGGTTCAGACATCTTGCTTGTATCTGTGTTGATTAATTGCCTGGCTGTCGTTCCTTTGTGCTCTTTCTTTTGGGGTGAATTCCTTTGTTTTGTAATTTTGAAGGAAATGGAATTAATGATGTAGAAAAATTAAAATTAAAAAATTAATATTAAAAATTATTAAAATTAAAAATTAAAAACACACACACAAATTGAATACATGATGCTATATCCTAGGTTTGTTTTGTTCTGGCTGTTGAAAGTGGTTTGACAGATTAGAGAAATGTAAAAAAAAAGGGGGGGGGAGAAAAAAAGGAAATCGTTTGAGAATTTGAAAAAATGAATACACTAATGTAGACTAAAATGAGATGATGTGGGTAAAATAGAATTTGAAAAAATATACACAAAGTAGAGAATGTAATAGAAAAAAATTAAAGAAAAATATTTTTAATAAAAATTAAAAAAGAATATGAATTTTTTTCATTTTCTGTACTTAAGAGAAAAGAAAATAAATGAAAAACATAAAAAAGATAAAAAAAGAAAAAAGAAAAAAATAAATCGTTTGAAAATTTGAAAAATTGAGTACACTGTAGTGGACTGAAATAAAATGATGGGAGTAAGATAGAATTTGAAAAAATTTACATAAAAGCAAAAAATATAGTAATAAAAATTAAATAAGATTATTTTGAAGAGAAATTGAACGTAAAAATGAGGTTTTTCTCTTTCTGCATTCAAGAAAAAGAAAATAAATGAGAAAGAGAAAACAAAAAGAAAAAAGGAAGTTAAAAATTTGAAAAGGTGAGTACACAGAAGTAGACTAAAATACAATGATGGAAGTAAAGTAGAATTTGAAAAAAAACTAAAAAATATAGTAATAAAAATAAAAGACAGATATTTTTAATAAAAATTGAAAATAAAAATGAGTTTTTTTCTCTTTCTGTATTCATGAAAAAGAAAAGAATTGTAAAATCGAAAAACAAAAAAGAGAAAAAAAAAGAGAAAAATAAAATAGATGAGCTTGCTAACAGATTGAAGCAGGACTGAAATTGCCTCGATTTCCCCATGTAGCTTGTTATAGTCCATACATTAAGCCGGTGGTGAGGTTTGTGTTCTCGAAGAGCGAAGTTGGTCGGGGCTCAGTGTAACAGCTCCACTCTCCACTAGATGGCGCTGTTAGCCTACTGGGGTGGATTGTTGCAGTGCTCATTGGTGCGCATGCACGGGAGTGGTGAAAATGGCACCACCCAGCTACCCAGTCTGTTCTCCCAGATTATCAATGGAGCACCGGTCCTCCGTCTTCAGCTCTCATCCACTCCCCGCTTTTCCACTCTCCGTGACTAGGCCCCAGGCAGTACATCTCTCCCAAGTTTTGTCTCAGATGCGGCTGTTTTCCCCGGCCCCTTACTTCCAAAGGACTATGGCTTTGACCCATTCTGCCCCTCTGCAGGAGGGTCTCACCGAGCAATGGCCGAATGTCAGCGGCACACAGCGGCACTCCCAATGGACCCTTCTGTTGCCAGTGCCCTTAGACTGTGGCCAGGTACCAGCCCACCCCCAAAAAAGATCGTGAGACAGTGTAGTATCAGTGTTTCATGGATTATGGAAAATCTCAACACACATCTGGCACCAGGCTTCACCCTCAACAACCTTTCCCCAGCACCAGTGAATGTGGCTGCCTTCTGGGGTCTGCTGGGACCAGGTGGCTTCAACAGTCTCTACCAAATGTCCTTTTAGCAGTGAAACTGCTTTTCCCCATGTCACCCGGAAACCTCCCGGACCCCACTCTGGTCCTGGAGATTCATCCTTCCCACCAGAGTACCACCAGGTATCAAGCTGTGGAGTTGCAGCCTTTGTGCTCCCCTTGTTTACAGTCTTAATGGAATTTAAACCCTCTCCTTTCTCCTTTCTCCTTTCTCCCTTTTTAGTTTAGTCCCTGCAGCTATTTCCAATTTTCCATTTTCTCTCCAGCTGCTTTTGGTGAGGGGTGATTTTCCCATATACTCCGCCCCCTCCCCAGTCTCTGTCCTCTCTCAGCCCGCAAAAGGGGTTCCCTAGCTTTTGTGGCTTCTTGCTTCCCAAGTTCAGCTCTTCGTGTCCTTTCCATAATTCTTCTTTATCTCTTTTGTTCAGCTTCATTATTTTGTATTACTTTTTTTCTATATCACTTATTCATTCCTCTCCTTCTATCCTTGTGTTCATTGCATCAAGCTTGTTTCTAATTTCATTTATTGCATTCTTCATTTCCGACTTTGTTAGCTTTTTTATATCTGTAGTATGTCTCTGAAGTCTTCCATTCTGTTCTGAAGCCCAAGGAAAATCCTTATGATTGTTGCTTTAAATTCTCCATCAGTCATGTTACTTATATCTGTTTCACTTAGATCTCTGCCCATTACCTTTTTTTGTTCTTCCATTTTAGGATGAATTCCTCCACCTTGGCATTTTGTCTAAGTCTTATCTTTTTCTCTGTGTTAAAAAAGCCTGTTATGTTTCTTGGTCCTGAGAGTAATGGTTTTATGAACAAGAGGTCATATAGTGTCTAGGTCCTGTTGCTTCAGAGAATGTCTCTCATGTGTGCTGCCTGCGATCTGCTCTTGTGTTGTGGCTGCTCTATACTTCATGCCAGTTGTCTGTAAAGGTTCTCCTTGCCTGTAGTGGACAGTATTTGGTCTTTCGTCAGAATGTGTAAGGTTTTAATAAGGTATGCTCTGGTATGCTTATTAAATGAGACCTGTTACTACTTCCACTAGAAGTAAAGCCCTGAAAAATTCTTTCGTCAGTAGATGTGGTGTAGGCATTGTTTTCTGCTGCTTTTTGGGGGAAGGCATCCACTGTGCTGGGACTAAGGCAAGCTTGACCCAAGAAGCCAGTCCCACCAGAGCACAGGCACAGGGGTGTGGGACTTGGTGTAAGCAAGTTAGGCAGTGTCCAGAGTTGGTGCTTTCCTGCTTCCCACCTGTGGTTCTGTATTGATGCTGAGGAGCAGGGGAGGGAAATGGTGCTAGCTATCTCCTTTGCTCCCAGAGAAGTGTCCCAGTTTAAGCTGCTTCTCAGTGATTTGCTCCAAGAAGAGAAAATAATCTCCCCACTGTGTGTCTCTGGCATTCTTCAAATCACTTTTCCTACACTGGCTGCTCCATGTTGTTTGCCTGCTATCTCTCTCCAGGTGTACGGCAGTGCCTCTGGGCCCTATTTGCATCAACCTTGCTGACTTTAAAACTCCAGGCTTTAAGCTCCGCTGGCAGCAAGAACTCGTGAAAGTCAGTCCTTCTCCTTTTCCCAGACAATGACTGGTGAAATGTTCCACTTGTGTATTCTCCTGTATGCTCCTCTCTCTCTCACCTTTCTCTGAGACAATGATTCTTTCCCCTCCATAGCACGCATGATCCATTTCTTCCATAAACCACATCTCCATGCTTCTTACCTTCTTTGATGTGGCTTCTCCTCTCCTTTTAGTAGTGGCGTTTGTTTTGAAGGATTCAGGTTGATTTTGGGGGTATTTTGAATGATTTGGTTATCTTGTGGTCGTGGGATAAGATGAGCCTAGGGTTCTTACACTGTAACACTATTATCTCTACATATTTTTAACTTTTTAAGGAACCTCCATAGTGTTTTCCACAGTGGCTACCGCCCGTGTGTACTCCCACTAACAGTGCAAGAGAGTTCCCTTTCTCAACATCCTTGCCATCACCTGTTGTTTCTTGTGATGTTGATTTTAGCCATTCTGAGAGGTGTGAAGTGATATCTCATTGTAGATTGTATTTGTGTTTCCCTGATGATAACAGTGATTTGAGCATCTTTTTATGTGTCTGTTGGTTATCTATATTTCTTCTTTAAAAATGTCTTAATAAACCTCAACACCCCAAAAATTAATAACTCCATTTGATTAAAAATTTTCCAAGTTAGGGGAACCTTACAGGCTTAGTCAGTTAAGTGTCTGACGTTGGCTCAGGTCATGAGCTTGTTCGTGGATTCAAACCCCACATTGGGCTCTGTGCTCACAGTGTGGAGCCTGGAGCCTGCTTCAGATTCTGTGTCTCCCTCTCTCTCTTCCCTTTCCCCACTCATGCTCTGTCTCTCTCTCAAAAAATAAAAATAATAAAAATAAACATTATATATATATATATATATATATATATATATATATATATATATTTGCCTAGTTAATGATGTTGAAATAAGGTGAACTTGAATGAATGTGTGATCTAATAGGAACAGGGTTATTAGCAGAAGGGAGAGGGTGTAAAAGTCTATAAGGAACATTAGGAAGCAAGAAGTATACCAATGTTGACATCTGAGTTTTATGGAATATTTTTTTTGAGAGAGAGAGAGAGAGAGAGAGTGCATCAAGTCAGGGAGGGACAGAGAGAGAAGGAGAGAGAGACTCAAGAAGCTCCAGGTTCAACAGGAAACCCAACACAGGGCTTGATCTAATGACTGTGTGATCATGAACTAAGTCAAAATCAAGAGTTGGATGATACTTAAGCAGCTGAGCCACCTAGGCAGCCCTAAGTTTTATGGATTATGAAAGGAAAACAAAACAGTGCCTACTTAAGATTATGGAGTCAAAAAGAAAAACAAGTTTTCAGGAAATCATCAAGTTTCAGAGTAGGTAGGCAAATGAAAAAAACATTCAGAGAAGCACTGGATGTAGAGGAATTTTATGACAAGGGGCCAAGAGTTTCCAAAATCAGATTGGTAAGATTATAAGGAACCACTCCCAGTGGCTAAGGAGGGTCTTCTAGACACCTTCAACGTTCAGTGAAAAGCAAATTTCCTAATAATGTCTATAGAAGTATGCCAGAGCTGATAAACTTTGGGTTAGAAGCTCAATTGTACATAGGTAATAAGTGGCAGAATTGGGCAAGACACATAACCTCTTTAAATCTACATTTCCTTATCTCTGTAGTGCTCCTGTTAAGATTGATGAAGGTCACACATATATAAAATACCAAGCAGAGGTCCTGACATATAGTAGACATATATAATTGTGTCATTAGCTTCTTTTTCTTTTTCATTTCAGATGAAATGAATAGGACATTTGTATCCTTAGAATCGTTCATTGACATGTAGTAAAGATTTCTTTGACACATCCCAGTGAGGTCTGGGTCTTTATTTATTTCCTGACACAGGCTGATGTTTAGGGCTCTTCCTTCTTCATTACCTTTCATAGATGTAGTCTCCTTTTCCTACCTTCACTTTCATTTATTCTGGAAGGTATCAGAAGACTTAAATCTGGATGTGAACACCATCTTCTCTGTTGATATCACCTTATTGCCCAGTTGGCTATAATGATGTCTTTTTCCATAAACAGATATGGGAACACCTCAGTCTCTTCCTCCAACATTTTCTGCTATAGAAAGTATAGAAATGTAGGAATTTGCCTTTGACTTGAAATTCCCAGAGGCAATGATCTAGATATGCATGTCTACATTGCTTTGCCTTCAAAATCTAAAATCTTCCAAGTTTTACAGTGCAATAGTGAAAGGTTTAATATTAATAATTAAGTTGAGTGGCAATTTTAAAGATAGTTGAGTATAAAACAAAAATTTCTCTCACTATTTTGGAGACTTATTGGAGAGACATTTCAATTTTTTAAATGTTTTTCCTACATTTACTTTTTCTTTTACTAGTACCATAGTCAAGGTATGGGTGATCAAAACCACTCCATATTGAATTGACAAGGTGAAGTTTATTAGGTATCATTGCTTTGCTGATATATCCACTGTTCAGACTTTGACAATAGCTGGAAAAGGTGAAAGACACCCTGGGAATATTTCTAGAAGCTCAAATGAGAAGTTTTTCCTTGAATGTGATAGATGTTGTTTATAGATCCCTTGAGGACAAAATATCTCTCTCAATATGACTTAAATGCTTAATCTGTACTATGCTGAAAACACTGTCCAGGCTAAACAAATAATGTCTTTTTATTTTATTTAAATGCAACTGAAAATAATTGTTACTGTAACAGCATTTAAACATTTAAACCTGACATATCCCCATGAAGCAATGTCTCTATTACCTGAAGGTAATATAATTATGTAATATAATCATGTACGGTTTTTGTAGTCTCTCAAGATAGAAGGATGTTGAGTTATGCCAAATGAATCAATGTAAAGCATATACAGATTTTTGCTAAATGGCTAATTGTCAGGTAATAAAATTCAGAGGAATGAAAGGGCATAATAATTTGATATTTGCAAAATCCCTATTTTCTACTGGTTCACATCCTTCTAAAGTAAGTATATATATATTGAACAGATTCAGAGCATAGCAGTGTTAGCTGTAAGTCTTAATGCATTCTGAATTTCCATTTCCCATCTATTTTCACAGATTGCTTAGGATTTGTGGGGAATGGCTCACTTGGTTTTCAGAGTAGAATGACAGTTTATTTTCAGTGAGTGGCTAAGTTCATAGGGGCTGGAGGTAGGGGTTATGGAGCAAAGAGGGAAGAAACTCAGAGTAAAACACACAGTAATGGCATGTTTGTTGGGATTGACTGTTGGTTTACAGTAACCTAGCTTCTAAATTAGAAAATATAATAAGAGCACATTGTATCAGGCAAAAGAATGATGAGAAATGCATTACATTATTTCTAAGACACACAAGCTTTTGATTTTTTTTCCTTTTCTTAAAAATGCATCCAAATCCAATAAGCTAACCTCTGCATGAATTTCCTTTTACTGTTATTCTGAATTATGAATTACAACAAAGTACCAAATGCTAAATCAGAGAGAAGTGCCCTACTGATGATTACATGTTGAACAACAAAGCTCTTCAGAGTGGGTTCGATTTTTTCTATGCAAACTGTTCATTCTATTTAGTTACATCACCATATTACTATGATGTAGAGTGGTATTTTTCTCACTGAAGTACTAGCATTTTTATGCAGCTTACTGCCGGCTGGTATCTCATAAAATGGTCCCTGGTTATCATATTTCAAAATAAAAAACATTACCCTGGAATAGAAGCTTGAAAAGTTAAAAAGAAAATTAAAATTCAAAACCTTTACCATATTCGAGCCATACTTTAACTTTCTCCATGTCACCATGAGCAGAGAATGTTCTTCAAAGTTTACGCAAATAAATGTCCCTGAAAATGCCTAATAAAACAGAGGGAACACACCAGCAAAAGGGTTTTATCCTTGCCACTTATAGAGTTAATCTGGTTTATTACTTTAGTGATTTGAATACACAGTTCTCCTTTCCATTATGTGTTTCTCCTTTCTCCTTTCTAAAATGACAATAATTAAACCACCTTAATTTTAAGCAAAATTTAACATTAGTAAAGTTTCTGGAACTTAGCAACAAAAAAGTAAAGGTTTTTTAATGAGTATTACTTCTGAACATAGCAGCTCTCATGCTTTATTGTGTGGAAGCAATGAAATAACAAAGCAGTGAAGTGCCAGAATGCTTATCATAATAAACAATGAATTCAAGGTTACAAAGGACATTAACCTCAGCTTGCTCCTGGTATAAATTAGATAATTTCTGATCTCTCAGTCTCCTGAAAATTGTTTCCCAGTTTCTGTTACTAGATAATAATGAAAGAGGGACTAGAAACTGTTTTATTTGACATCTTTCTTTTTTAGAATCCACATAAGTAGAACTCAGTGTAGAAGTACAGAGAAAGTAAGCATGAGAAGAAAAGTTAAATCTCCAAGGATCACCCATAATGCTCTTTTCTGGCTTGGCTTAATGAGGTATTTTTTTAGCATTGTTTTCTTTAACTCATTTGGAGGTTGCAGGATTAAAAGACAATTTATTCTCAATATATCTTAGGTTATTAAGTCACAAAATGACATCCAGTGATTATCTGCATAAGATTCACTTGGGATGCTGGTTAAAAATAAAAACTTCAGAATGATATCCAAGAACACTTGAAAGAAAATCTAAAATAGGGCTCAGAAACCTTTATGAAAGTGGTGAAGAAAGAAGCTGACCCAAATTTGTAAAACAGTGCTTTGATAAGATAGAGTTAAGCTAAGCACAAAACAAAACAAAAACTACTAAATCACTAGATTGTAATTGGTAAATTTGTTTCTCACAATAAAACAAGTAAGCACTCCTGAAACTACATGTATATTATGTTTGAACAAATTAGTAAATATATTGTATATGATATGAGTCAGGTTTCACACTGTCAGAAAAAGAAGTTTAAAAAAAATAAAGGAGGAATTTTAAGATGAATACTGTATATATATATATATATATATATATATATATATATACTGTATAAATAGATAAAAGGATAAATATGAATGTGTATGTATACATGGGTTAGCATGTCTACAAACATTTCCTAGCTCTGTCTCTGAAAGGCAGTAACACCCAAGTCACGATGAACATACTTAGCAACCAGATCTTAGTTTCTAAATATTATTATTCAATAAAAGGAGCCACGGATACTTGGTAAGTGGCTGATTCTGCAGCAAGGAAAATACAAGATATCCTTGTATCATCTTACAGTCCATGAAAATAAGGAAGTATTCAAGGAAAAAAGAAAACACAGTAGTCAATCTAAAAGAACTCCCAGTGACCAAACCCAGAATAATTTGAGTAACAAAATAAATACTAATATGGGTTATGACCCAAAGAATAAAATAAAAATCAATAATCCATTCTGATATAAATAGCTGAGCATATAAATAATGGAAAATGGAATAAATCTAAATAGTTGAGCAAATAAATAATAGGAAAATGGAATAAATGTAAATAGTTGAGTAAAGAAGCAATGGGAAAATGGAATAAATCTTCTCTACAGAAGATTTACAATTGATAAATGTGGAAGAAATGAGGAAACTAGAAAATATCCTTAGAATACCACAGTAATAATTCCTGCAGGCAATATCAATGGATAGATGCTAAAATTAGTGTGTGAAACATTAAAGAAAAAGAGGATGTTTGTATAGTCTCAAAGTATCATCTGTCAAATATTAATTGCTGTAGTATTTTTCTAACACATGCACACAAATTCATTAGTACACAGCATGTGGAATTTAATTTTCCCCTACTTTGAGTGTGTCTGGTTTTAGTGGCTGATTTCTAGTGAAAATAGTATGGAAAGGGAAAAATAGTAACTTTTTTGTGTAGAAATATAGCAGACACCACTTTAACCAAGTAATCACAGTTAAGATTACCACTAGTAAGTTATACTGATATTACTGACCTCCTTATGCAATGAAAATGTAATATCACCTGTTGACTATACATCACCCAAATCCATAACCTCAAACCAATCCTGAGAAAATATCAGACAAAAGTCAAGATGAGTCAACATCATTAAAGTTTGTGAAAGACGAGGAAAAACTGATAAACTGTTACATACTAAATGATATTTAGGAGACATGACAACTAAATGCAACATAATATCCTGGATTGGATCCTAGAATAGGAAAAGGATATTAATATGAAAACTGGGTAAATCTAAATAAATTCTATAGTGTAGTTAATAGTGTTATATCAATATTAATTTATTAATTTTGTTAAGAAAATAATGTACCATGATTATGTAAGATGCTAGCATTGGGAAATCTGGGTGAGGAGTATATGAGAACTTTTCTGCCTTAGTTCAGGCTGCCATAACCAGGTACTATAGACTGAATGACTTAAGAGACATTTAGTTTTTCACAGTTCTGTAGGCTGGAAGTTTGAGATCAAATTGTCAGCATGGTTGGTTTCTGGTGAGAGCTTATAGATGGCCACCTTCTATGTCTTCACATGGTTTTTCCCAGGTGCATGTGTGTGGGCTTATTTGGAAGGAAGTGGTGGTGGGGAGAGAGAGAGAAGAGGAAGAGAGAGAGGGAAATGTAGCATGATAATTTCAATGGTAGCATTATGATGATTTTTTCTCAAATATATGATAACCTGGTTTGTTGTTTATTTAGAATAGCCAGCTAAGATACTAAACATTTGGTTGTGACAACTTGAGTTTTCATAAACATTAATCTGTCCACAAGCATTTATATGTGTGGTAGTATAGCAGAAACATGACCTTAGTTGTGAAACACATAAGTTTGTAATAAAGAACTGAGAACTGACATTTACTCCTGCTGCCTTTTCATCTTGTATTTTAAAAAAATGACACAAGTAAAAATACAAACTAACAAATTCCAGTGGTTCGTTAATTGTTCTGCAGTGAATTAGACCTGAATTCATTCTGTTTTATGTTTCTGGCAGCTTGGAACTCTATATATTTTAGTTTTTGTGTATTCCCTAAGTGTATATTACTTGATGGTGTGTAAGAGAACTAATTAGATATAAATACCAACCAGCACCCAGAAAAACAAGAATCAAAATGATCATACAGTGAACAGCTGCGCCACTTGATAAATTGGTATCTTTTCTAATATTGCAGCAATGCAAACATTTTCTAGGTTCAAAAATGTTTTTCCTTTTTATAGTCCATATTCGATTAAAAAAAATAAAAGTTCTGCTAATGCAGGACTTTAGAAGGCCAGAAAAATCCGAGGTTTTGTGAACATTTTTTACAAAAGCTGCACAGAATTCTTATTGAATCTGGCCTTCTCTGATTTCTTAACAGTTAGCACAACAACATATAAGGAGTAATGCTTATGGGATCAGTGCAAGGAGGGAATACAAGATTATAACTGAGGACTGATAAATAAATAGCTGCCTTCTGTAAAACTGAACCTTGTTTTGTTTTGTTTTTCCATTTTCTGTTTTGATCTACCATCGAAAAGTTTTGGGGGCGTGTTTCAATATCACTTCAGATTGACAAGTATAAATTCAATTTAATCCAATACATATTTATTTAGTACCTCTTCTGTGCCTGGCATTATTTTAAGTGCTGGGAAAACTGAGAGACATTTGTTCCCTCCTTTCTTCAAGCAGCTAACAGTCTAGTTTGGGGGAAAGTCCACAAACCTCTTAATATTATAAAACAAAATAATACAAATTGTGATATATGTGGGGGTAAAAAGAGATGAGGCACTGCCCTAGGAAATCATGGAGGACTGAGGAATTACCTGAGATAAATAGTTTAGTACAACTTCTCTGAGGAAGTGACATTTAAGCTGAGACCTAATTTAACCTGATGAAAAGGGAACACTCCATGCTTCTACAAATCAGGAAGCAAAACAGTCATGCTACTTATTTTGTAGTCATGTCTCAGTCTTATTTTGAAACTTCGAAAAACAGCTGCCAACTTCTAGCTAAAAATGGTTCTTGAATGCCTTGACACCCTCCTAAAACTCCATTAAAATGATAAATGATTAAAGCTTGAAGGAAGCATAATATTAATAACATTAATAGGACCAAAAGCATAGGAAAAGAGACAACAGGAAACAAAATTTTGCAATGCACAAAGCAGATGGATGGATAGAAACTGACTTGGTACACTCAGAAAAGCTAAATCCTTATAGTGGAGAAAGCCAAGAACCAAGCCATTTAAATCACCTAAAAACCTTAGGGAGAGTAGTACCAAGGACCACTGAAAAATGAATAAGGAGCTAAAACACAGGAATATTGGTTTAAAACATTTACTTGAATTCCCTTGAGGAGTTAGTATCCTCATATATACTGTCCTTTCCCTATCTATGGGAAAATAATGGCAGTCAATTCTCTGGTGAAAGTAAAATAAAGTGACTCTGGAAAGGGAGAAACTAAGTATAATTAAAGACTAGGCTACTGTATTAAGATGGGATTGTGTGAAAGTTCATATGTTGAATATGAAAAACCATATAATTTTTCCCCCACTGAGGGAGGTTCCAGTATGCTGGCATCCAGGTTTATACTTTGTAGTAAGGAGTTTAGAAAATCCAAGTATCATCCAAGGAAATTATTTAGCCAGATCACACTACTGTGAAGCCAGTCAAGAAAACTTATCTTGCATACAGAACTTCCAATCCACTTTTTAGTGCCCAACACTTAACTATAAAGTGCCACTCAGGGATTACTAGGCATTTTAAACAGTGTCCAATGGACATAAAAAATAGACATAACAAAACAACTTGGAGGAAACAAAGACTATAAATGAAAACTAATACAAAAATTAATATCTTCAGAGATATAAGAGAGGCTATTAACTCATGAAACAAGAACAATTTGTTATAAAAAAGGAATATTAAAGGACAATAATGGGTTTTAAAAATTAAAAATAGCTTTTATATATGAAAACTCAATAAAGAGTTAAAAGGTAAAGTCCAAGAAATATTCCAGAAAGTAAAGTAAAAAAGCAAAGAGGTGCAAAATAAAAAAAGACAGAAAAAGTAGAATACCTATCCAGGAGATCCAAGATTCCAATAATAGGAGTTGAGGAAACGGGTAAAATAGAAATCAAATGGAAGAAAATAATCAAATAATTGAATAAAATGTCCCAGATCTCAAGGACATGAGTTTCCATTTTGAAAGAGCTCATCAAGTACCTAGCACAGTGGATAAAAATAGGCTCATCAAAACACATCATCATAAAAATTTAGAACTCTGGAGGAGAGAGAAAGTTCCTAAAAGAATCAGGGAGAAAGAACTCCCTTTGCACAAAGAATTATATCTCAGAATGATATCAAACTTCTCAGAAATACTGGAAACTAGAAGAGAATGAAAATGATTTCAACATTTGACAAAAAATTAATTTTAACCTAGAGTTCTATGACTATGAACTATCAATCAAGATAAGGATAGAATAAAAACTTTACAGATATGCAGGGTCTCAAAAACTATGCCACCCAGGCACCCTTTCCCGGGAAGCTACTAAAGGATATACAACTCTTAAACCAGGGAAAATAGAAACAGGAAGGAAAAAAAAAAGACTCCATCATAGTCACCAAAAAACTGGCTCTTGGAGGAACATTAAGAAGATAAAATTGTGCTTGAATATATGAAAGATTTATACAACAAGGGAGAGTTTGGGTCTAAATTAGTGATAAATATACAGAAAACTAAAGAATCAAAACCAAAATAATTGTTAACTGAGGGGAGAACCAAAAGTTGAGTAGGAAAGGACAAGTATACATAGATTACTACAAACTCAGCACAGTTAAGGATTTTCTTAGTCATATTCAGGTAAATACTAAATAACAAGTGAACTAACTATGTTGAGAGGATGGGACAGAGAAAATGTAGTGGAGTTTGTGAAAAAGAACTACTCATCATACAATAAGAAAGAAATAGATAATATTAAACAATTAGTAACAATATTAAAATGTTGCAATATAAATATATTATATGACAATATGAAGGTATGTACCCAAATGATCAGTTAAAAGAATAAGATTGGTTGTCTCTATGTGGCAGGAAATATGGGATAGAGGGAGTCTGGTAACTGCTCTTCCTATGCCTCATAGAATTATTTGGCTATTTAAATATGCACTTGTATAACTTTGATAAAATAAAAACTAAAACAAAAATGTAAAAAGCTGCCAAAATAAAGGCTTGCTTGCATAGTCAGGGTAAGTCTACATTTATACAAATATTCTAATTACTTTGAAATAGAGTTATATGATTTATCTCTTGTTAATCCTTAGTGAATCCAAATTCTGCAGTAGTATTTGACTCCACTCTTTACTTGCTGGCCCAGCAACTAGAGTGTGAGACACAGTTGGTGCTCAATAAATGTTAATTTCCTCATTTCTCTTTTAACCATTGTTTTCCCTATATCATCTTCCATTGGTTCTCCTGATTTCTCCTAGTTTCATTTGTGTGTTTGTCCGAGCTTCTCAACTGTGTACTAACTATCCCACAATCCAATTTCATCCCCAACTTTCCCAGCCCTGCACAAAAAACAATTTGAGGGAATAATACTACTAGACCATAATATTTCTAAAGGATTTGTAGACTTTTGCTCATTTGAAGTTTCAGGATCTTAAAACTCTTATTTACTTCCAGTCCTGAGATTTTTTTTTCCTTTTTTTTTTTTAAATTTAGATTCAGATGCTAAATGGTTTATGTTCACCAAAAAAGAAGGCTAATTAATGACAAAATATTCCATGGGGTGTGTGAGTGTTTAGTGGCACTGCTGTTAGTTTTATTAACAAAAAAGGTGCTGAAATCTGTGCTAAGATATACTTTAAAGGTCTTAAGTTCTAATTCTTATTTCTAGGTCTTCTAAGAAATGCAAACTGTTATCACTCAAGAATATTCACATGGGGTAGTAACCTGCTTCAGGAGCAAAGGAGTCTGTGGCATGACCAATAAAGAACTAAAGGATTCATGTATCAGTTACCTCATTAGCACCAAATGAGTCTCTCCAAAAAGATTTTTTTCAATATATGAAGTTTATTTTCAAATTGGTTTCCATACAACACCCAGTGCTCATCCCAAAAGGTGCCCTCCTCAATACCCATAACCTACACTGCCCTCCCTCTCACCTCCCATCAACCCTCAGTTTGTTCTCAGTTTTTAAGATTCTCTTATGTTTTGGATCTCTCCCACTCTAACCTCCTTTTTTTCCCCTTCCCCTCCCCCATGGTCTTCTGTTAAGTTTCTCAGGATCCACATAAGAGTGAAACCATATGGTATCTTTCTTTCTCTTAATAAGTATGGCTTATTTCACTTAGCATCACACTCTCCAGTTCCATCCATGTTGCTACAAAGGGCCATATTTCGTTCTTTCTCATTGCCACGTAGTACTCCATTGTGTATATAAACCACAATTTCTTTATCCATTCATCAGTTGATGGACATTTAGGCTCTTTCCATAATTTGGCTATTGTTGAGAGTGCTGCTATATCCAAAATCTATAAGGAGCTCACCAAACTCCACACCCGAAAAACAACCCAGTGAAGAAATGGGCAGAAAACATGAATAGACACTACTCTAAAGAAGACATCCAGATGGCCAACAGGCACATGAAAAGATGCTCAACGTCGCTCCTCATCAGGGAAATACAAATCAAAACCACACTCAGATATCACCTCACGCCAGACAGAGTGGCCAAAATGAACAAATCAGGAGACTATAGATACTGGAGAGGATGTGGAGAAACGGGAACCCTCTTGCACTGTTGGTGGGAATGCAAATTGGTGCAGCCACTCTGGAAAACAGTGTGGAGGTTCCTCAAAAAATTGAAAATAGACCTACCCTATGATCCAAAAAGATTTTTAATAATACATCTGGTGTACAAAAGAATAAAGGTCACATTTAAAATGTGTAAGCTGATAAACTTTGTGTTATTAGATTTAGTAGGATTACAGGTATGCACATCCATTTAAGTCAGAATCATATTATCTCAAAGGACAAATTGTACATTTTAATTTAATGTACTGTCATTTCATAAAATAACACGTTTTTTATTATTATATAAGTAAAATAGAGAAATTGTAATATAGAAAAACACAGCACAAAGTAAATACAAAAATCACATGTAATATACCACAATCTAAAAGTAAACTTTGTTAATATGTTGTCAGATTGATACATATCCTTATAGTCTTTTTTTATAATTGTATATAATTTTTTTACAATTGTATAATTGCATATTTGTTTATGCACACACATTTTTTATGTTTCCCAAAATTTAGATAATATGTTATGCATTACATTTTAAATTGTTTTAAAATATTTAATGATATATTATAAGTATTTCCTATGTCAATAACCTTCTATGGGGCGCCTGAGTGGCTCCGTGGGTTAAGTGTCTGACTTCAGCACAGGTAATGATCTAGCAATTCGTGAGTTCAAGCCCCACATTGGGCCCTGTGCTGACAGCTCAGAGCCTGGAGCCTGCTTCAGATTCTGTGTGTGTCTCTCTCTATGCCCCTCTCCCACTCATGCTCTGTCTCTGTCCCAGAAATAAATAAGCATTTAAAAACAAATATAAAATACAATAAAATATAAAGTAAAAATAAAATAAATATAAAAATTAAAATTAAATAATTAAAAAATAAGTAAATAAAATAAATAGCTTTCTGTAATATAATTTTTTAACGTTTATTTAGTTTTGAGACAGAGAGAGACAGAGCATGAACAGGGGAGGGGCAGAGAGAGAGGGAGACACAGAATCTGAAACAGGCTCCAGGCTCTGAGCTGTCAGCACAGAACCCGATGTGGGGCTCGAACTCACGGACCATGAGATCATGACCTGAGCCGAAGTTGGATGCTTAACCGACCAAGCCACCCAGGCTCCCCTGTAATATAATTTTAAATGTAGCATAAAAGTCAATTACATATTAGTATCCCATCATTTACATACTAAGTCTCCTGTTATAAGACATTTGTTTCCATGTATTTTTATTATAAATTAAGCTGATATGAACATTATTGTGCATATACTTTTGTACCCATCTTTGATTTTCCTTTAAAATAAATTTCTAGGCACATCTATTAACAAGGCATTTCAGGGAAGATGGCAACATAGGAGGATGCTGGGCTGACCTCGTCCTGCTGATCGCTTAGATACCACCCACATCTGCCTAAATAACCCAGAAAACCACCAGAAGACTAGCAGAACGGACTCTCCAGAGCCAAGCATAGACAAAAGGCCCAGGGAAGAGGGTAGGAAGGGCAGAGAGGCTGTGCATGCTACACAGACTGGTGGGAAGGAGCCAGGGAGGTGGAGGGGCAGCCCGCCAGGCAAGGCAGAGCCCCCAAAGTCTAGCTTGTAAAAGCAGAGGGGCCGGACTCCATGAGTTCTGACAGCCAGCGGGACTTAACATCTGGAATGTGAAAAGTCAACAGCTCTGCTCTTGGAGAGCATGGAGGATGAAAGGACGCAGGGAGGGAGAGTTGTTGAGCTCTGGAAGACACAGCTCAACTCAACAGGAGAACAAAGGCACTGGCAAGCACCACTTCCCTCTCCCATCCCCCAGCTGAAATTCCAAAGGGAACCAGTTTGCGTCACGAACTTGCTTGCACCCCACAAATGCCCAATGCTATGCTTCTGTGGATCCATCCCACTGATGGGCCTGCCTCCCTCCCAGTGCTGCAGGGCCCCTCTCTCAGGGAACCACTGAGGATGAAGCGAGCTAAGCCTGTCCCTCCTGCCCCTGTGCACTTTGCGGATCCACCACGTCTAATATGCCCTTGGCCAGATCCCATCAAAGCAGCACCACGAGCCTGGCAGTGTCCAAGCAGCCCAGACAGAGGCCACTCCACTCCACAGTGAGTCCTGCCCGTGGGAGAGGGGAAGATAAGTTACACACCAGTCTGACTGTGGCCCCAGCATGGGCTTGGGGCAGACATCAGGTCTGGCTGTGGCCCCGCCAACCAACACAAGTTACTCCAGACAGCACAGGGGAACTGCCTTGCAGTTTGAAGCTACCGCAGGGACTAGCCAAAATGATGAAATGTATGAATTCTCCTCAAAAGAAACAGCAGGAAGTAGTGACAGTTAATGAATTTATCAAAACCGATTTAAGCAATATAATGTAACAAGAATTGAGAATAGTCATAAAAGTAATAGCTACGCTTGAAAAAACATAAAGGACAGCAGAGAATCTATTGCTACAGAGATAAAGGGACTAAGAAATAGTCATGAGGAGATAAAAAATGCTATAAATGAGGTACAAAATAAAATGGAGGCAGCCATAACACAGATTGAAGAGGCAGAGGAGAGAATAGGTGAATTAGACAATAAAATTGTAGAAAAATAGGAAGCTGAGAAAAAGAGAGATAAAAAAATCCAGGAGTGTGAGGGTAGAATTAGAGAACCAAGTGATGCAATAAAATGGAACAATATCCATTTCATAGGAATTCCAGAAGAAGAAGAGAGAGAGAAAGGGGCTGAAGTTGTACTTCAACAAATCATAGCTGGGAACTTCCCTGATTTGGGGAAGGAAAAAGGCATTGAAATCCAAAAGACACAGAGAACTCCCTTCAAAAGTAACTTGAATTGATCAGAATGGAAAAAACAAACAAACAAACAAAAAACCAGGACCCATCTATTTGCTGTCTACGAAAGACTCATTTTAGACCTGAGGGCACCTTCAGATTGAAAGCGAGGGGATGGAGAAATATCTATCATGCTACTGGAAGCCAAAAGAAAGCTGGAGTAGCCATACATATATCAGACAAACTATACTTTAAAGTAAAAGCTGTAACAAGAGATGAAGAAGGACATTATATAATAATTACAGGGTCTATCCATCAGGAAGAGCTAACAATTACAAATGTCTATGTGCTGAATACTGGAGCCGCCAAATATACAAAACAATCACAAATGTAAGCAACCTTATTGATAACAATGTGGTAATTGAAGGGGACTTTAACCACTTACAGAAATGTATAGATCATCTAGACACAGGATCAATAAAGAAACTAGGGCCCTGAATGATTCATTGGATCAGATGGACGTGACAGATATATTTAGAATTCTGCATCCCAAAGCAACAAAATATACTTTCTTCTCAAGTGCACGTGGAACATTCTCCAAGATAGATCATATACTGGGTCACAAAACAGCCCTTCATAAGTATAAAAGAATTGAGATCTTATCATTCACACTTTCAGACCACAATGCTATGAAACTTGAAATCAACCACAGGAAAAAGCCTGGGAAACTTCCCAAAGCATGGAGGTTAAAGAATACCCTGGTAAAGAATGAATGGTTCAACGAGGCAATTAGAGAAGAAATTAAAAAATATATATATATATATATGGAAACAGATGAAAATGAAAAGACAACAGGGAGAGAGCCAAAGCATAAAAGACTCTTAAAAACTGAGAAAAAACTGAGGGTTGATGGGGGTTGGGAGGGAGGAGAGGGTGAGTAATGGGTATTGAGGAGGGCACCTTTTGGGATGAGCACTGGGTGTTGTATGGAAACAAATTTGACAATGAAATTCATATTAAAAAAAAAAAGACAACAATGCAAACGCTTTCGGATGCAGCAAAGGCAGTCCTGAGAGGAAAATGAATTGCAATCCAGGCTTATCTCAAGAAACAAGAAAAATCCCAAATACAAAATCTAACAGCACACCTAAAGGAACTAGAAGCAGAACAGCAAAGACACCCCAAACCCAGAAGAAGAAGAGAAATATTAAAAATCAGAGCAGAAATAAACCATATAGAATCTAACAAAATAAAAAAAACAAAACTTTACAACAGGTCAATGAAGCTAATAATTGTTTTTTTGAAAAAGTAAACAAGGGGAATGAGGAAGATGGCGGTGTAGGAGGACGCTGGGCTCACTGCGCATCCTGCTGATCACTTAGATTCCACCTACACCTGCCTAAAGAACCCAGAAAACCACCAGAGGATTAGCAGAACGGAGTCTCCGGAGCCAAGCACAGACGAGAGGCCCACGGAAGAGGGTAGGAAGGGCGGCGAGGCGGTGCGCGCTCCACGGACTGGCGGGAGGGAGCCGGGGCGGAGGGGCGGCTCCCCGGCCAAATAGAGCCCCCGAGTCTGGCTGGCAAAAGCGGAGGGGCCGGACGGACTGTGTTCCGACAGCAAGCGCGACTTAGCGTCTGGGAGGTCATAAGTTAAAAGCTATGCTCAGAAAGCGGGAAGGCTGGAGGACAAAGGGAGGGAGAGCTGCTGAGCCCCCGGACGGCAGAGCTCAGCTTGGCGGGGAACAAAGGTGCATGCCAGCGCCATCTCTCCCGCCCATCCCCCAGCCAAAATCCCAAAGGGAACCAGTTCCTGCCAGAGAACTTGCTCTCGCAGCGCAAACACCCAACTCTGTGCTTCTGCAGAGCCAAACCTCCGGCAGCGGATCTGACTCCCTCCTGCTGCCACAGGGCCCCTCCTGAAGTGGATCACCTAAGGAGAAGCGAGCTAAGCCTGCCCCTCCAGCCCCCGTGCACCTTGCCTACCCACCCCAGCTAATACGCCAGATCCCCAGCAACACAAGCCTGGCAGTGTGCAAGTAGCCCAGACGGGCCAAGCCACCCCACAGTGAATCCTGCCCCTAGGAGAGGGGAAGAGAAGGCACACACCAGTCTGACTGTGGCCCCAGCGGTGGGCTGGGGGCAGACATCAGGTCTGACTGCGGCCCCGCCCACCAACTCCAGTTATACACCACGGCACAGGGGAAGTGCCCTGCAGGTCCTCACCACTCCAGGGACTATCCAAAATGACCAAACGGAAGAATTCCCCTCAGAAGAATCTCCAGGAAATAACCACAGCTAATGAACTGATCAAAAAGGATTTAAATAATATAAAAGAAAGTGAATTTAGAATAATAGTCATAAAATTAATCGCTGGGCTTGAAAACAGTATACAGGACAGCAGAGAATCTCTTGCCACAGAGATCAAGGGACTAAGGACCAGTCACGAGGAGCTGAAAAACGCTTTAAACGAAATGCAAAACAAAATGGAAACCACGACAGCTCGGCTTGAAGAGGCAGAGGAGAGAATAGGTGAACTAGAAGATAAAGTTATGGAGAAAGAGGAAGCTGAGAGAAAGAGAGATAAAAAAATCCAGGAGTATGAGGGGAAAATTAGAGAACTAAGTGATACACTAAAAAGAAATAATATACGCATAATTGGTATCCCAGAGGAGGAAGAGAGAGGGAAAGGTGCTGAAGGGGTACTTGAACAAATTATAGCTGAGAACTTCCCTGAACTGGGGAAGGAAAAAGGCATTGAAATCCAAGAGGCACAGAGAACTCCCTCCAGACGTAACTTGAATCGATCTTCTGCATGACATATCATAGTGAAACTGGCAAAATACAAGGATAAAGAGAAAATTCTGAAAGCAGCAAGGGATAAACGTGCCCTCACATATAAAGGGAGACCTATAAGACTCGTGACTGATCTCTCCTTTGAAACTTGGCAGGCCAGAAAGGCTTGGCACGATATCTACAGTGTGCTAAACAGAAAAAATAGGCAGCCGAGAATCCTTTATCCAGCAAGTCTGTCATTTAGAATAGAAGGAGAGATAAAGGTCTTCCCAAACAAACAAAAACTGAAGGAATTTGTCACCACGAAACCAGCCCTACAAGAGATCCTAAGGGGGATCCTGTGAGACAAAGTACCAGAGACATCACAACAAGCATAAAACATACAGACATCACAATGACTCTAAACCCATATCTTTCTATAATAACACTGAATGTAAATGGATTAAATGCGCCAACTAAAAGACATAGGGTATCAGAATGGATAAAAAAACAAGACCCATCTATTTGCTGTCTACAAGAGACTCATTTTAGATCTGAGGACACCTTTAGATTGAGAGTGAGGGGATGGAGAACTATTTATCATGCTCCTGGAAGCCAAAAGAAAGCTGGAGTAGCCATACTTATATCAGACAAACTAGGCTTTAAATTAAAGGCTGTAACAAGAGATGAAGAAGGGCATTATATAATAATTACAGGGTCTATCCATCAGGAAGAGCTAACTATTATAAATGTCTATGCGCCAAATACCCGAGCCCCCAGATATATAAAACAATTACTCATAAACATAAGCAACCTTATTGACAAGAATGTGGTCATTGCAGGGGACTTTAGCACCCCACTTACAGAAATGGATAGATCATCTAGACACACAGTCAATAAAGAAACAAGGGCCCTGAATGATACATTGGATCAGATGGACTTGACAGATATATTTAGAACTCTGCATCCCAAAGCAACAGAAGATACTTTCTTCTCGAGTGCACATGGAACATTCTCCAAGATAGATCATATACTGGGTCACAAAACAGCCCTTCATAAGTTTACAAGAATTGAAATTGTACCATGCATGCTTTCAGACCACAATGCTATGAAGCTTGAAATCAACCACAGGAAAAAGTCTGGAAAACCTCCAAAAGCATGGAGGTTAAAGAACACCCTACTAACGAATGAGTGGGTCAACCAGGCAATTAGAGAAGAAATTTAAAAATATATGGAAACGAACGAAAATGAAAATACAACAATCCAAACGCTTTGGGACGCAGCGAAGGCAGTCCTGAGAGGAAAATACATTGCAATCCAGGCCTATCTCAAGAAACAAGAAAAATCCCAAATACAAAACCTAACAGCAAACCTAAAGGAAATAGAAGCAGAACAGCAAAGGCAGCCTAAACCCAGCAGAAGAAGAGAAATAATAAAGATCAGAGCAGAAATAAACAATATAGAATCTAAAAAAACTGTAGAGCAGATCAACGAAACCAAGAGTTGGTTTTTTGAAAAAATAAACAAAATTGATAAACCTCTAGCCAGGCTTCTCAAAAGCAAAAGGGAGATGACCCAAATAGATAAAATCATGAATGAAAATGGAATTATTACAACCAATCCCTCCGAGATACGAACAATTATCAGGGAATACTATGAAAAATTATATGCCAACAAATTGGACAACCTGGAAGAAATGGACAAATTCCTAAACACCCACACTCTTCCAAAACTCAATCAGGAGGAAATAGAAAGCTTGAACAGACCCATAACCAGGGAAGAAATTGAATCGGTTATCAAAAATCTCCCAACAAATAAGAGTCCAGGACCAGATGGCTTCCCAGGGGAGTTCTACCAGACGTTTAAAGCAGAGATAATACCTATCCTTCTCAATCTATTCCAAGAAATAGAAAGGGAAGGAAAACTTCCAGACTCATTCTATGAAGCCAGTATTCCTTTGATTCCTAAACCAGACAGAGACCCAGTAAAAAAAGAGAACTACAGGCCAATATCTCTGATGAATATGGATGCAAAAATTCTCAATAAGATACTAGCAAATCGAATTCAACAGTATATAAAAAGAATTATTCACCATGATCAAGTGGGATTCATTCCTGGGATGCAGGGCTGGTTCAACATTCGCAAATCGATCAACGTGATACATCACATTAACAAAAAAAAAGAGAAGAACCATATGATCCTGTCAATCGATGCAGAAAAGGCCTTTGACAAAATCCAGCACCGTTTCTTAATAAAAACCCTTGAGAAAGTCGGGATAGAAGGAACATACTTAAAGATCATAAAGGCCATTTATGAAAAGCCCACAGCTAACATCATCCTCAACGGGGAAAAACTGAGAGCTTTTTCCCTGAGATCAGGAACACGACAGGGATGCCCACTGTCACCGCTGTTGTTTAATATAGTGCTGGAAGTTCTAGCATCAGCAATCAGACAACAAAAGGAAATCAAAGGCATCAAAATTGGCAAAGATGAAGTGAAGCTTTCGCTTTTTGCAGATGACATGATATTATACATGGAAAATCCGATAGACTCCACCAAAAGTCTGCTAGAACTGATACATGAATTCAGCAAAGTTGCAGGATACAAAATCAATGTGCAGAAATCAGTTGCATTCTTATACACTAACAATGAAGCAACAGAAAGACAAATGAAGAAACTGATCCCATTCACAATTGCACCAAGAAGCATAAATTACCTAGGAATAAATCTAACCAAAGATGTAAAAGATCTGTATGCTGAAAACTATAGAAAGCTTATGCAGGTAATTGAAGAAGATATAAAGAAATGGAAAGACATTCCCTGCTCATGGATTGGAAGAATAAATATTGTCAAAATGTCAATACTACCCAAAGCTATCTACACATTCAATGCAATCCCAATCAAAATGGCACCAGCATTCTTCTCGAAACTAGAACAAGCAATCCTAAAATTCATATGGAACCACAAAAGGCCCCGAATAGCCAAAGTAATTTTGAAGAAGAAGACCAAAGCAGGAGGCATCACAATCCCAGACTTTAGCCTCTACTACAAAGCTGTCATCATCAAGACAGCATGGTATTGGCATAAAAACAGACACATAGACCAATGGAATAGAATAGAAACCCCAGAACTAGACCCACAAACGTATGGCCAACTCATCTTTGACAAAGCATGAAAGAACATCCAATGGAAAAAAGGCAGTCTCTTTAACAAATGGTGCTGGGAGAACTGGACAGCAACATGCAGAAGGTTGAAACTAGACCACTTTCTCACACCATTCACAAAAATAAACTCAAAATGGATAAAGGACCTGAATGTGAGACAGGAAACCATCAAAACCTTAGAGGAGAAAGCAGGAAAAGACCTCTCTGACCTCAGCCGTAGCAATCTCTTACTCGGCACATCCCCAAAGGGAAGGGAATTAAAAGCAAAAGTGAATTACTGGGACCTTATGAAGATAAAAAGCTTCTGCACAGCAAAGGAAACAACCAACAAAACTAAAAGGCAACCAATGGAATGGGAAAAGATATTTGCAAATGACACATCGGACAAAGGGCTAGTATCCAAAATCTATAAAGAGCTCATCAAACTCCACACCCGAAAAACAAATAACCCAGTGAAGAAATGGGCAGAAAACATGAATAGACACTTCTCTAAAGAAGACATCTGGATGGCCAACAGGCACATGAAAAGATGTTCAACGTCGCTCCTCATCAGGGAAATACAAATCAAAACCACACTCAGATACCACTTCACGCCAGTCAGAGTGGCCAAAATGAAGAAATCAGGAGACTATAGATGCTGGAGAGGATGTGGAGAAACAGGAACCCTCTTGCACTGTTGGTGGGAATGCAAATTGGTGCAGCCGCTCTGGAAAGCAGTGTGGAGGTTCCTCAGAAAATTAAAAATAGACCTACCCTATGACCCAGCAATAGCACTGCTAGGAATTTATCCAAGGGATACAGGAGTACTGATGCATAGGGGCACTTGTACCCCATTGTTTATAGCAGCACTCTCAACAATGGCCAAATTATGGAAAGAGCCTAAATGTCCATCAACTGATGAATGGATAAAGAAATTGTGGTTTATATACACAATGGAATACTACGTGGCAATGAGAAAAAATGAAATATGGCCTTTCGTAGCAACATGGATGGAACTGGAGAGTGTGATGCTAAGTGAAATAAGCCATACAGAGAAAGACAGATACCATATGGTTTCACTCTTATGTGGATCATGAGAAACATAACCGAAACCCATGGGGGAGGGGAAGGAAAAAAAAAAAAAAAGAGGTTAGAGTGGGAGAGAGCCAAAGCATAAGAGACTGTTAAAAACTGAGAACAAACTGAGGGTTGATGGGGGGTGGGAGAGAGGGCAGGGTGAGTGATGGGTATTGAGGAGGGCACCTTTGGGATGAGCACTGGGTGTTGTATGGAAACCAATTTGACAGTAAATTTCATATATTAAAAAATAAAAAAAAATAATTAAAAAATAAATAAATAAATAAATAAATAAACTTAAAAAAAATAAAATAAAAAAAAAAAAGAAAAAGTAAACAAAATTGATAAACCTCTAGCCAGGTGTCTCAAAAAGAAAAGGGAGATAACCCAAATAGATAAAATCATGATTGAAAATGGAATTATTACAACCAATCCCTCAGAAATGCAAGCAATTTCCAGAGAATACCATGAAAAATTATATGCCAACACACTGGACAACCTGGAAGAAATGGACAAATTCCTAAGCACCCACACACTTCCAAAACTCAAACAGGAAGAAATTGAAAACTTGAACAGGACCATAACAAGCAATGAAATTGAATCAGTCATCAACAATGTCGTGACAAATAAGTGTCCTGGACCAGATAACTTCCATGGGGAATTCTACCAGAGATTTAAAGCAGAGATAATTCCTATCCTTCTCAAGCTGATCTAAAAAATAGCAAGACAGAGAAAATTTCCAGACTGATTCTATGAATCCAGCATTCCTTGATTCCCAAACCAGACAGAGACCCAGCAAAAAAGGGAACTACAGGCCAATATCCCTGATGAATATGGATGCAAAAATTCTCAACGAGATACTAGAAAATTGAATTCAATAGCATATAAAAAGAATTATTCACCATGATCAAGTGGGATTCATTCCTGGGCTGCAAGGCTGATTCAATACTCACATCAAATAGTGTGATACATCACATTAGTAAAAGGAAAGACAAGAAACATATGATACTGTCAATCGATGCCAAAAAAGCATTTAAAAAAATTCAACATCCTTTCTTAATAAAAACTCTCGAGATAGTCGGGATAGAAGGAACATACTTACACATCATAAAATCCATTTATACAAAGCCCACAGCTAATATCATCCTCAATTGGGAAAAACTGAATGCGTTCTCCCTGAGATCAGGAACACCAAAGGGAGTCCACTCTCACTGCTGTTGTTTAACATAGTGTTGGAAGTTCTAGCATCAGCAATCACACAACAAAAGGAAATCAAAGGCATCAAAATTGGCAAAGATGAAGTCAAGCTTTCACTTTTTGCAGATGACATGATACTCTACATGGAAAACCAGATAGCCTCCACCAAAACTCTGCTAGAACTGATGCATGAACTCAGCAAGGTCACAGCATACAAAGTTAATGTACAGAAATCAGTTGCAGTCTTATACACTAATAATGAAGCAACAGAAAGACAAATAAATAAACTGATCCCATTCATAATTACACCAAGAAACATAAGATACCTAAGAATAAAACTAACCAAAGATATAAAAAATCTGTATGCTGAAAACTATAGAAAGCTTATGAAGGAAATTGAAGAATATACAAAGAAATGGAAAAACATTCTATGCTTATGGATTGGAAGAATAAACATTGTTAAAATGTCAGTACTACCCAAAGCAATCTACACATTCAGTGCAATCCCAATCAAAATTACACCAGCATTTCTCTCGAAGCTAGAACAAGCATTCCTAATATTTGTATGGAACCACAAAAGACCCTGAATAGCCAAAATAATATTGAATAAGACCAAATCTGAAGGCATCACAATCCCACACTTTAGCCTCTACTACAAAGCTGTAATCGTCAAGCGAGCATGGTATTGGCAGAAAAACAGACACATATACCAGTGGAATAGAATAGAGACTCCAGAATTGGACCCACAAATGAATGGCCAACTAATATTTGACACAGGAGTAAAGAATATCGAATGGAAAAAAGACTGTCTCATTAACAAATAGTGCTGAGAACCAGGCAGCAACATGCAGAAGAAGGAAACTAGACCACTTACACCATTCACAAAAATAAACTCAAAATGGATGAAGGACCTGAATGTGAGACAGGAAACCATCAAAACCCTAGAGGAGAAAACAGGTAAAAACCGCTCTGACCTCAGTCACAGCAATTTTACTTGACACACCTCCAAAGGCAAGGGAATTTAAAGGAAAGATGAACTATTGGGACCTCATGAAGATAAAATCTTCTGCACTGCAAAGGAAACATTCAGCAAAACTAAACGGCAACTGATGGAATGGGAAAAGATATTTGCAAATGACATATCGGACAAAGGGCTAGTATCCAAAATCTATAAAGAGCTCACCAAACTCCACACCCGAAAAACAAATAATCCAGTGAAGAAATGGGCAGAAGACATGAATAGACACTTCTTTAAAGAAGACATCCAGATGGCCAAAGGCACATGAAAAAGATGCTCAATGTCACTCCTCATAAAGGAAATACAAATCAAACCACACTGAGATATCACCTCATGCCAGTCAGAGTGGCCAAAATGAACAAATCAGGAGACTATAGATGCTGGTGAGGATGTGGAGAAACGGGAACCCTCTTGCACTTCTGGCGGGAATGCAAACTGGTGAATCCACTCTGGAAAACAGTGCGGAGGTTCCTCAAAAAATTAAAAATAGATCTACCCTATTACCCAGCAATAGCACTGCTAGGAATTTATCCAAGGGATACAGAAGTGCTGATGCATAGAGGCACTTGTATCCCAATGTTTATAGCAGCAGTTTCAACAATAGCCAAATTATGGAAAGAGCCTAAAGGTCCTTCAACTGATGAATGGATAAAGAAATTGTGGTTTATGTATACAGTGCAATACTACTTGGCAATGAGGAAGAATGAAATCTGTCCTTTTGTAGCAACGTGGATGGAACTGGAGAGTGTTATGCTAAGTGAAATAAGTCATGCAGAGAAAGACAGATATCATATGTTTTCACTCTTATGTAGTTCCTGAGAAACTTAACAGAATACTATAGTGGAGGGGAAGGGAAAAAAAAGTTAGAGAGGGAGGGAGCCAAACCATAAGAGACTTAAAAACTGAGAATAAACTGAAGGTTTTTGGGGGGTGGGAGGGAGGGGAAGTGGGTGATGGACATTGAGGAGGGCATCTGTTGGGATGAGCACTGCGTGTTGTATGGAAATGAGTTTGACAATAAATCTCATGTAGGGGCGCCTGGGTGGCTCAGTCGGTTAGGCGTCCGACTTCGCTCAGGTCACGATCTCACAGTCCGTGAGTTCGAGCCCCGCGTCGGGCTCTGGGCTGATGGCTCAGAGCCTGGAGCCTGCTTCCGATTCTGTGTCTCCCTCTCTCTCTGCCCCTCCCCCGTTCATGCTCTGTCTCTCTCTGTCTCAAAAATAAATAAACGTTAAAAAAAAAAATCTCATGTAAATAAATAAATAAATAAATAAATACAAATATAAATAAAATAAATTTCTAAAATTGGAATTTCTGGATAAAGTCTTCCGACCCTTTTATTTAGCAATTTTACCTTTAGAAACTTAGTCTAAGAAAATTAATTAAGGTTCATTTAAAATCTATTTTTAAATTTGTTTTTAAATCTGCTCACTTAATAAATGGAATAATAGACATTGAGACATAAATTGTAATCACATAACAAAAACTTATATTTCTGTCTAATCCCCATCCCCATCACAACTCACTGATATAAGGGAGTGTTTCATTTAAAAGGTTTTCAAGAACTTTTGGGAATTAACTGTGGAAGTAATACTAACCATCTATGATAGAATAAAACCCCACACCAATATATGGTATTGAAGTTAATTGGAAAGTTCTGTGAATGTTAGAAAATTGGGTGGGGTATATCTCAAAGACTGATTTAAGAGGGACAGGTTTTTTCAAAGTAAATAAAATGATTTGATCATTCCAATATGACGATGTCTTAATTATTTCATTATAAAGGATCTATCTAACCAGGATTGTTTGTCTGTAAGTTGAATAAAGAGATCTAACTTTATCCATCTCTTCTTTCACTGCTGTAAAAATAAGTTAACTAGTATAATTATATTTTAAAGCTTCGATTTAAATTAACTAAGCAGACAGTCTCCATTTTAAGTAATGGAAGCCATACTCGAAAGAGTAGAAAGGAAGAAGATATGTATCTTAGCTGTCAAATTCATTTTTGTTAAGTTAATAACCAAATCTCCTCACTCAGTGAGTTTTTCAAATACTGTGACCATAAGAACCTGGGATCCTTGTTAATTATGTGGGTTCCTGGCTCTACCCCAGACCTAATGAATAATATCTTGGAATATAATCTGGAATCCACATTTTTAATAAACTTCCCAGGTGATTGTTCATACAACCATCTGGAAACTAGTACTATAATTGATTATACAACTTATAAAAATCACTTTAAAATTCTAAGAAAGGATTAGGAATTAAAGTATAATAGTCAAAAAAAGGAAATAGTGAATAGATCACACATGTCCACCATTATATTCATTAGATCCGAATTATCAAAAACTCACTCACATACTACACACACACACACACACACACACACACACACACACTATTGTTTTATTTGTTTTTCATAAATGCTGGTAAATATTTTTTAAATCAGAATATGAAATGAAGCATGTAAAAAAATTCTATACATTTTCAAAATATATACACATACTACATATCACTGCATACTTACACAAGGATATACAAGAATATCTCCTTTGATAAGTAGTCTTTCCTTATTTTTTCAATAATAAGAGCTCAGTTTCCAGCCTTTTTGTTGCTCAGTCGGTGCACATAATAGGATCAGACCAAAAGGTTGTTAGTGGAAATGATATGTGAAAATTGAAGGAGGTTTTATTTTCAGGAGTGGAAATGATATTCTATTTCCTCCTGGCCAGAATATTTATGTGTTGGATGGAACTGACATGATAGTGCAGTTCTAGTAGCCAAATTGCAAACTTTTGAAAGTCTCCAAACAATAAAAAAGAAGATAGAATTATAGTAATCATAGAGTATTGTGCTAGCTTGAGAATTTTTATATTAGGGGAATAACAAACATTTGTCTTACGGGTTATCTTAGTTTTTCATGTTACTCACATAAAAACCTCTTTTGGCTTTATGTATAGAAGGGGATGGGAGAGTTTAAGTTCCAGAAAGTAAAATACCAAAGATGGAAGTCTTAAACAATTAAGTAAATATCAAAATTTTTTTCTTTGAAAAAATCAACAAACCTGACAAACCTTTCGCTAGAGAGACCAAAAACAAAAAGAAACAAGAAAGAAGGAAGAAAGAAAGAAAGAAAGAAATTCCAATTACTAAAATCAAGAATAAAAAGGGAGGTCACATGTGGACCCGCCACAAGGCTTCCACTAGCCGTTTGTACCCTCCTCAGGGCTCTGCACTGGCCCACCTACCCCTGAGGCTCTGTACCCCACCACATTGGGTTTCCAAGAAGAGTGTGGTGAAAGTGGGGTGGTAGGAGGCTGGGGCTTGTGGATCCCTCCTTCAGCTACCCTGTGCAGTGAAGGCAAACACACATAGTGGGGTCCAGGACAAGCTACTGCAGAGAAGCGGGACCTAGAAGGCTTGGATCAGCTCAGAAATCCCCAGGACTTAAGGAAAAGTTAACAAACACCAAGATGACCCAGATACTAGAATGTGTACATTTGAAAACAACAACAGGGTTACTGCAATGAACCAAATCAAAGTACACCTGGCTGAGGTCCAAACAGTCCACCACTACAAGCAAGGAGGAGCTCTGCAGAGGACTTACTGTTGAGATAGATCAGTCAAAATGCAACAACAGAGTGTATGCAACACATTCCAAAAATCACTTCCTGAAGTTCCAGGTCCTGGACAGTATATGACCCCTTTTTAATATTGTAGTACTTGCAGGTGCAAAACACATAATAGGATGTTAAAACATGTAAAAGACATAAACCTATACGCAATGATTAAATGGAAGATTCTAATCAAAAGAAAATCCAGGGAGAAATGACAGCCAGAGAACTTCTCAAAACAGATATAAACAATATATCTAAACAATATTTTAGAATAACAGTATTAAGACTAATATCTGGGCCTGAAAAAAAAAGCATAAAAGACAGCAGAGAATCTATTGCTAAGAAGATCAAAGACCTAAGAAATAGTCATGAGGAATTAAGGAATGTTATAAATGAGATGCAAAATAAACTAGATACAGTAACAGTGAAGATGGAGGAAGCAGAGGAGGGAATAGGTGAAATAGAAGATAAAATCATGAAACTGAAAAAAGAAGGAAAAGAAATTACTAGATCACAAGGGGACAATTAGAGAGCTAAGTGATTCCATAAAATGAAACAATATTCATATCATAGGACTTCCAGAAAAAGAAGAGTGAGAGAATGGAGCAGAATGTTTATTTGAACAAATTGTAGCTAAGAACTTCCCTAATATGGGGAAGAAAACAGGCATCCAACTCCAAGAGACACAGAGAACTGCCTTCAAAATCAACAAAAACAGGTCAATGCCACAACATATCAGTTAAACTGTCAAAATTCAAGGGTAAAGAGAATTCTGAAAGCAGCTAGGGACAAATGGGCCTTAACCTACAAGGGTAGACACATAAGGGTTGTAGCAGACCTATCCACTGAAACTTGGCAGGCCAGAAGGGAGTGGCAGGAAATATTCAATGTGCTGAATAGGAAAAATATGCAGCCACTAATCCTTTATCCAGAAAGCCTGTCATTTAGAATAGAAAGAGAAATAAAGGCTTCATCAGACAAACAAAAACTAAAGGAATTCATGACCAGTAAACCAGCTCTGCAGGAAATCCTAAGGAGGAACTCTGTGAGTGAAAAGCAGAAAAACTACAAAGGACCAAAGACATCACCACAAACACAAAACCTGCAGATAACACAATGGCACTAATTCCATATCTTCCAATAATCACTCTGAATGTAAATGGAATAATTGCACCAATCAAAAGGCATAAGGTATCAGAATGGATGAAAAAAAAAAACAAGATCTATCTATCTGGTGCCTACAAGAGATTCATTTTAAACCAGAGGACATGTTCAGATTGAAAGTGAGGGGATGGAAAACCATCTATCATGCTCAAGGGTATCAAAAGAAAGCCAGAGTCCTCATACTTATATCAGAAAAACTAGATTTTAAAACAAATATGGTAACAAGAGATGAAGAAGGGCATTGTATCATAATTAAGGGGTCTACCCATCAAGAAGAGATAACAATTTTAAATATTTATGCCCTATCGTGGAAATACACAAATATATAAATCAATTAATTACAAAAAGAAACAAATATATAGATGATAATACCATAATTGTAGGGGGTATTAATACTCAATTTATAGTAATGGACAGATCATCTAGGCGGAAAATCAATAAGGAAACAATTGCTCTGAATGGCATATTGGGCCAGATGGACTTAATAGATAGTATTCAGATATTATGCAGAACTTTTCATCCAAGAGCAGTAGAATACACATTCTTCTCGAGTGCACATGGAACATTATCCAAAATAAATCACATACTAGGTCACAAAACAGCCCTCAACAAGTATAAAAAGACTGATATCATAGCATGCATATTTTTGGATTACAATGCTATGAAACTTGAAATCAGCCACAAGAAAAAAATTGGAAAGCCTCCAAATACATTGAGGTTAAAGAACATCCTACTAAGAATGAATGGGTCAACCAGGATATTAAAGAAGAAATTTAAAAATACATGGAAGCAAATGAAAATGAAAACACAACAACCCAAACACTTTGGGATGCAGCAAAGGCAGTTGTAAGAGGGAAATACATTTCAATTCAGGCCTATCTCAAGAATCAAGAAAGGTCCCAAACACACAACCTAACCTTACACCTAAAGGAGCTAGAAAAGGAGCAGCAAATAAAGCCCAAAGCCAGCAGAAGTAGGGAAATAAGAAAGATTAGAGAAGAAATAAATGATGTAGAATCTAAAAAAAAAAAAAAAAAGTAGCACAGATCAATGACTCTTAACAGCTGTTTTTTTTTAAAGAATAAACAAAATTGATAAACCCCTAGCCAGACTTCTCCAAAAGAAAAGAGAGTACTCAAATATATAAAATAACAAATTAAAGAAGAGAGATCACAACCAACACCAACCAAATACAAAAAATTATTAGAGAGTACTATAAAAATTATATGTCAACAAACTGAACAATCTGGAAGAAATGGACACATTTCTAGACACTAACACATACCAAAACTCAAACGATAAGAAATAGAAAATTTGAACAGACACAAAACCAGTGAAGAAATTGAATCTGTTATCAAAAATCTCTCAACAAATAAGAGTCCTGGGCCAGATGGCTTCCCAGGGGAATACTACCAGACATTTGAAGCAGAGTGAATACCTATTCTTCTTAAACTGTTCTAAAACATAGAAATGGAAGGAAAGCTTCCAAAATCTTTCTATGAAGCCAGCATTATTGTGATTCCCAAACCAGACAAAGACCCCATTAAAGAGGAGAATTACAGGCCAATATCCTTGATGAACATGGGTGCAAAATTTCTCAACAAGATACCAGCAAATTGAATTTAACAGTACATTAAAAGAATCATTCACCATGATCAAGTGGGATTCATTCCTGGGCTGCAGAACTGGTTCAGTATTCACAAATCAATCAATGTGATACATCATATTAATAAAAGAAAGGATAAGAACCACATGATACTCTGAATAGATGCAGAAAAAGCATTTGACAAAATTCAGCATCCTTTCTTAATAAAAACCCTCAAGAAAGTTAGGAGAGAAGGAACATACCTTAACATCATAAAAGCCATATATGAAAGGCCCACAGGCAATATCGTCTTCAATGGGGAAAAACTGAGAGCTTTCCCCCTGAGATCAGGAATACGACAGGGATGTCCACTCTCACAACTGTTGTTTAACATAGTGTTGGAAGTCCTCGCCTCAGCAATCAGAAAACAAAACGAAATTAAAGGCATCCAAATTGGCAAAGAAGTCAAACTTTCACTTTTCACAGATGACGTGATACTCTACATGGAAAATTCTGTTTCTCTCTCCCAAAAATAAATAATAAAACATTAAAAATTTTGAAAAAGAACTATGAGAATTTAATACATTTAACTGGTAATTAAAAGGGAAGCCAGAACCCAGATTCACTGTTAAATTCTACCAGATGTTTAAAGAAGAATGAACGGAATTCATTTACAAATACTTCCAAAAAATAAAAGTGGAGGGAACACTTCCCAATTCATTCTCTGAGAACAGTATTATCCTGATACCAAAACCAGACAAAGATATGACTTATAAATAAAACTACAGACAATATCTTCTATGGAAACACAAATCCTCAATAAAATAGTAGCAAACAAATCCAGCAAATTACAAAAATAAGTGTACACCATGACCAAGTGGGATTTATCCAATAATGCAAGATTTGCTTACTATCTCAAAATCAATTAATGTAATACACTATATTAAAGAATATAGGACAAAAGTATATGACTACCTCAAAAGACATGGCAAAAACAGATGACAAAATCCAATGTTCCTTCATGATAAAAAAAAAAAAACATATAACAAAGTCAGAGTAAAATAGATTTTCCTCATCGTAATAAAGAATACCTAGGGGAAAAAAACTGCTCTTGTCACTCGATAAAATACTAAATGCTTTCTCCCTTACTCTGGGAACAAGGTAAAGAAATCTATTCTCATTACACTTATTCAACATTGTACTGTAGGTTCCAGACAGGGCAATTAGACAAGAAAAATAAAGGACATCCAGATTATAAAGTAAAAAGTGAAATTCTCTGTCTTGTAGGTGACATGATCTTGTATACAGAAAATCCTAAAGCATCAAAAAACCAAACCAAACCAAAACAAACCAAACCAAAACAAAACAAAACTATTATAGCTAAAGTAAGTTTGGCAAACTTGTGGAATACAAGATCAATATTCAGACATTAATTGTATTTCTATACCTTGGGAGGGAATAATCTGAAAATAATATTAAGAAACAATTCCATTTACAAAAGCATTAAACAGAATAAAGAATTTGGAAATAAATTTACCAAAAGAAGTACAGGACTTGTATTGTGACCCTATAAAATATTTTTGTAATAAATTAAAGAAGACCTAAATAAAATGTACAGGATTCACAAATTGCAATACATAATATTTTTAGTTGGCAATCTTCAAATTGATCTACAAATTTAACACAATCTCTATCAAAATTCCAGCTGGATTTTTGCCAAAAGTAATAATTTTATTCTAAACTTTATATGAGCATACAAGGGATGCAGAACAGCCAAATATTCTTGACAAGGAACAAAGATGGAGGATGTACACTTCTCAATGTCTAAACTTAGTATATAACTAAAGTACCAAGATAATATAGTCCAGGCATAAGGATAGACATGTACAACAGAATTGAGTTTGAGAAATCAATCCACACCTTTATGATCAGTTGATTTTTGGGAAAGGTCCTAAGACAATTCAATGGAGGAGAAATAGTCTTTTCAGCAAAATGCTATTGGAATAACTAGATATCCATATGCAAATGAAGTTGAACCCTTTTCTTATTCCATACACAAATATTAACTCCAGGTGGATCATAGACCTACCTTCTTAAGTAGGTCACCAAAAAGAATGTACCAAAGTAAAATAGATAAGTATCTCCTTGGAGAAATGTCTATTTAATTCTTTCCCCCATTTTTAGTCGAGTCATTTGTCTTTTTATTATTGATTAAGCTGGAAGAATTCTTTACATATTCTGGACACAAGCCCCTTATCATATTTATGTTTTTTAAGTATTTTCACTCATTCTGTGGGTTTCCTTTACACTTTATTGATTATATGGCTTGTATCACACACACACACACACACACACACACACACTAATTTTGATGAAGTCTAATTTATCTAGGTTAATTCATTATATGTGAATTATACCTTAAAGTTTCTTTTAAAAAAATATAAATATATATTTGTGAGTGAATATAGCCAGGGACAAATTGGCTTAAAGCCTGCTATGCTTTTGAGGAAATAGTATCACCAAAGTAAGTGAAAGGCTGGTTTGAAAAACCTGCAATGTTTGACACCTGTAATGTTTGAGGCCCTCAAACATGCACCAACAAAAGTGAACTGCAGGTCTTATTCATCAATCTGACTTTGAGCTCCTTCTTTCTTGTAAATGGGGATTTCTCATGCTTATTTTTTGGTTTGTCTTGTGTGAAACACTTCAGTATTATGTATTTTCAGGCAAGTAGTAAGCATAATGTAGTGGCTTCAACAATGGCCTTCAAAACCAAGCTTCTTGAATTCAAATCCTGACTCCACCTATCAATAATTGACCACAGACAAGCTACTTAACCCTTCTGTACCCCAGGTATTCCCATTTGTAAAAATGAGAGTGATAATAATAGTAGCTTTCTCAAAGGGTGAGAATGAGTTTCAAATGAGTATATGTATGCACAGCTCTGATAACAGTGTCTAACATATAGTAAGTGCTAAGAATAAGTTATTAATACTATTTCGATGTGCCTTTTAGTAGGGAGAGTAGGAGACCTTTACATTCGCTCAGTATGGCTACTACTCAGTTTTGTAATTGGTAAAGTAAAACCTTGCATTTACTCTCTCTCTCTCCACTGCCTCACCTCCCCCTTAAACTTCCTCATTTCTCTAGATAATGCCATGATCTCATCAGCTTTCCAGATAAAATAACTTAGTCCTGAGTCTTCTATTCTTTTTCTTTCACTTTATACATTAAATCTATTAGCAAATTTTCTCAGCTCTATCTCTGAAACATATTCCAATTTTTTCCATGCTTCACTACATCCACCAAAATCATCTTAGTAGTATAAGCCATCTTCATTCTTCCCTTTGTCTGCTATAGTAGTTTCCTAACTGGTCTTATAAACTATGTTCTTGCAACACTAAAGTGTACTCTCCATAGTAGCCAGAAAATTATTTTTAAGCCTAAACCAAGTCACATGACTCACCTTAAAACTGTCAATGATTTCTCATGTACCTGGATTATAATCCAAACACATTACCATGACCTACAAGAGCTTTTATACTACTTGGTCTACAAAGATTGCAACCACCAGCTAAGAGGTAAGTCCATTCTTTCTTTGAAATTGAGTTGGCCCTGTGACTTGCTCAGACTGTTAAGATGCAGTGGAAGTAACATTCAAGGAATTTCAAGATTGGATCATAAGAGGTCTAGCAGCTTCTTACTTTCTGGTGTAAGCCAGTTGACACGTATTAAGTCTGACTGCCCTAAGATTACCATGTTCTGAAAAAGTCCAATCTAGTCTTATAAATAGAGAACATGTGAAGAAGCACGTATACACCAGATATATGACAGTCTTCTTGAACAATCCAGTCCAGCCCAGTCACCAGATAAACACTGCCAAATGACTTCAACTGACACCGCATGGAGCAGAAGAATCACTGAACCAAGGCTGCTCAAATTCCTGACCCTTAAGAAAATCCTTAAGAATCCTTAAGAAAAATAAATTTTAATTAAGACATTATATTTGAAGTGGCTTGATATACAACAATAGATAATGGAAATATCCTTAATGATGTTTTTCCCCTGTACTTCTCCAGACTCATGTGATAATAAATTCTCTATATTCTAACTATACTTACTCTTTTTCTTCTTCTGATATGAAAACACTTTTTCTTCATGGCACTTGAAGTTCCCTTTCCTAGAAGTTCCTTTCCTGAATTATGAGCATAGCTAACTTCTCATCATTTATGTCTCAGTTCAGTTGTTACCTCTTCAAACAGGCCTTCCCTAGTTACATTATCTGAAGTAGCTTCACACCACCACTGTGATCATTCTATCATACTTCATTTTATTTTCATAATATTACTTAATATCATCTGAATATTTTGACTATTCCTTTTTCTTGGTGGCCTTCTTTCATGAGGAAAAGAACTTTGTCTATTTTGTTCACTGCTGTAAAATTAAAACCACGAATAGTAAGTGCTAAATAAACATTGAATGAATGAAGGTTAAAAAGTGTTCTTACATTCCATTAAACTCAATGCAGTGATTATTTGTTACTGTAATGGATAGTCTCAATTTTCCTTACTTAAATACTTTCTCTATCATTTCAATCCTATGTTGTGCCCTCCAAGAAGCTGGCCTTTATTTCTGGATCAACAGTCTTTTTGCTCTCTAGCTTTTGGTTAGTTTTGGCCAGTGAGAGGCACTGACAGGAGATTAGAGAATCAGAAGAGCAAGAAATCAGGGTATTCATTCTAATAGTTTTCTCTCAGAGAGTTAACTGGAATTTAGCTGCATCCCTCTTCCAAAGATCACAGTTCCCATAAGGTAGCCTTCTATTATAGTAAAACTAATTTCTCCAGGATCTGGTAATAGTTTCCTCCTTTTGTTCAGTCAGGCCAAGGGACAGTAAAATTCCTCATTGTCACTAGTCCTACCATGCTTCACCACTTTTTGTTGTTTTACCTTAAGCGTCCCCACACATTTTAAATCATCTTTTCAATTAAAATCTCTTCAAATATTTTTTAAGTGTACCCTAATTGCCCTGCCAAAACCCTAACAGTTACTTTATAGTTCTAAACAGTAAGTGCATATCATAGGTAACTATATTAGCTAATTTATAATACTTTTAATATTTTTCATAAATAAGTTATTATATATTTTAGTTTATTTAATCTACATATTTGTTTATCTGTAGATAATTTTAAAATGACTATACCTAATTTACCACTCTTCTTTTGAGGCTAGTTCCTTTGGGCAATTATGAGCCTATGAGTAAACACATATACCTAGACACATTTACACATCCACATGTAATAAACCTGTTTTTGTTTTCCCAGTTGCTTCTTCTAAGACAAATTCAGAAACTCACATTGTGGATTCTGTTCTACCACTTCCAAACACTCTACCCATGGAGACCCACTTCAGAACTCTTCAGCTATTCTTTTACTAATAAGACTCATGTGGGCTCTGAAGGGAGAGTACAACATCAAGGACAGGCAGTACAAGTAGATGAGTTTAGGATGATGCCATACATAAAGAGAAGACAGTAAACAATCCAGATCAGTACCTTAATCAATGAACAGACCAAATAAAGATGTAAGGAAGGATAATTTGTCCTGTTTAGCTATGTATGCTAACTTAATGACAACATGTGTCAGTAAAAATGTTAGTAGCTTTGGATAGGCATTGACAAGATGGTTGCTTTTGTGAGTCTGTCTGCAGAGATGAGGCAAGAGCAACTTAATTTGAATGCAAAAATAAGTTCCCCAAAAGTTAGATGAAAGCAATGGCAGTGCTAAAACAGTAGACTTTATATTTCACTTAAAGTCAGATTTTAAAAGTTGTTTTCATGAAACATTCATGAATCTTTCATCATAGAAGTATACAATTTTATAGCTAGGGGAATCCTAAGATCATTTGTCCAAACCCCTCATTTCATAATTAAGAAATCAAGATCTAGAGTGGTCAGAGGTCCAAACTTGTGTTACAATTTCTTGTGTCTTTCTTTTTCAGCCTCTGTTCTTTCCTTTTCATCATTAGTTTGTCAAATATGTCTTCCATGATCCATGATGGGGTAGGGTGGGCAAGGAAAGACAATAAAAGCATCTCTGCTTTTCTTGGTTTAATGTTTCTGTGTAAGATTTTGATTGGAAAAATTTCCTTGTGTTAAAAAAGAGATAGGGATAGAGGTTTGAAAAGCAACACTCTGTCATGCTATAAACCCAATGAGAAACTGGTTGAAGAAGTCCACAAGGAAAATTGCATCAATTTCATTGGGTCTATTGATGTATAAATAAATGTTTAAAAAACTTGCCCTCTGAGAAAAAAATTCTTATTTGTAGCATTTGATGATATCTGTCCCATTCCTGGTTGTCTTCAAGCTACCCATGTGATGTCAATAAGTATGAAAAATTCCTGAAAATTTGGCAGTCAGCTCTTATAAGCCATTATGAGCTACTTTCAGCAGAGCACTGATTGAATTCCTTCTGTGTGCAATGTACTCCATGGATTTTCTGATTTTTACACTTGTATTTATTTATTTTTATTTATTTTTAGAGAAAGATAACACAAGCGTGGGGGGGGGGGGGGTTGGGAGACAGAATTCCAAACAGGCTCTGTGCTGTCAGTGCACAGCCCTATGCAGGGCTCAAACTCACCAAATATGAGATCATGACCTGAGCCAAAATCAAGAGTTGAATGCTTAACCAACTGAGTCACCCAGATGCCCCTTTATTCTTGTATTTAAATAAGAAACTAATAGTTTTTGTCATTGTGCAAATAGATAAAAGACAAATCAATCTACATGCCTTGGAAAATATTTTTCATCATTGTTAAGTTTTCATGAGATGTTTATTTCTTTATTCATTTATTGGCTTGAAGTTTGGGGATCAGATTTGGCCATAGGTAAACATGTGATCTCTTAACCTAAAGTAGCATATTTAAGGGAAATAATAATGAAAAACTGTGGATGAAATTGACAACCATACTGGAGGTGGATGAGAATGTTTACACATATGTTGATCTTTCTATGCACCAATGACATCTGCTTTTATATGCACAAAGGTGCTATTTTATCAAACATGAGGAAATATCTTGGGGTGAATTGTTCTTCTTGATTCATCTCCTCAGGAAGCTGTTTGATTACATCCCATTATTCTCTTTGACTCCAGTGGGTGTTCCATGCTTAGATTGGCTCTTTTTTTTCACCCCAGTGACCTCCTTCCACATGTCTCTCATATTGCTCTACCTCCTGCTGCCATTGAAACACAAAGACAGATATAAATTGCCACATTAAAAGAGAAAATTTCTGAGGGATAAGAGAAAAAAAATCAAAGAAGGAATAACTGTCTAAATATTTATGCCAAGGTCCTTCAATGTATATGGCATTTTTTCTTCTTCCTTTTCTCTAGTCCTAAGTATGGGAGAAGGAATTTGGAACAGGTCTCACATCATAACATCCACATTTCTAATTTAAAACGGTTACATTATAACCCAATATCATTTACCAAAATTGTTTTACCTAATGTTTGAACTCTTACCTTCTGTGCTATACTCTTAACTTCTGGTATTAAAATCTCAACGGTAGACGAGACATTTTTATTATCTTTCTCACAATTTCTTCTTGAGCACATAAATAACTTAATAATACACTAGTAAGAGAACTATAATTTTCACAGAGTTCTACCTGCCTTTTTCAATCTCTCTGTGTAGATGATGAGAATGAAACAAAGGTAAGGCTCTCCAAGCCAGTCTATAGATTTATTACATCTCTTGAAGAATTTTAATGGTCAAACTGACTGAAAATCAATCTTTCAGTAAGAAGAGATTTCCTGGGATGCATTTTTAACAGAGTTGAAAATCACTTTGATTACTTTAAAATATAGTCAAGCCATATGCAAAAATCTAAACAGTCATAGTTTTATAGTCAATTTATATTCTCTCTTACTATCTTATGAAAGAAGTAATGATTACTCTAATATTGTGTTAGCCTACACCAAACTTGCTGCTCTAAGAAGTTTATGATACATTCCAATCAACTGATGCTCCCTCATCTTAATTACCAATAAATGCCTTCAATAGATGATGGTCCTTTGATTCTTACACCGATTGTCAGCTCATTTATTCTCTATTTTTAATGAACATTACTGAATTTACTAATACTGAGAAGATGCTAACTTTTTCTACTTAAAACCATGTAATCTAGTTAGACTCATTTTTTTTTAATAAGAAAGTTGGCACTATGATCTGAAAACAGGTAAGTAAG
>NW_026526843.1:44556019-44650019 GCF_024362965.1 Panthera pardus | reverse complement strand
ACATGCTTGAGTTTTATCTTAACCCTGGGTTCCATTGTGTCAATCTCTTCTCCCATCTCTTCTCCCATTTCTTACTCTTAGATTCCATTTGGCATCAGATATGATGAGAAGTGGCTGCTGAATCTGATTCAGAAACAATGCAGTGTCCCCTTCACCCCAGTGCAAGTAAGAGAAGACAGTGAGGCAGATGGGAAGAAACAGGGCAAATGAGCAGTGGCTTGGGTCTCATATTCTTTCTTTTGCCATTCACCCTACAGTTTCACTATGAGAAAATGCAGGCCCAGTTCTTCGTTGAGAATGCCAGCAGTGCCTTCGCATTGAAGAGTGTCAACGGCAAGATCTGGAATGAGAATAATGAAATGGTGTGTGTCAAGGGCATGGCCAGGGCTAGTTAGGGGCAAGATGGCAGGACAGGGGCAAGGTCTTGCTTGATCCCAAGGATCAGATTTCCTGGTGCTTACTCAGCCCCTCTTGGGTTCCCTACAGATATCTATCTTTGTCCACCCCTCTGATGCACCCCAGCCTGTGAAGAAGGAGCTGAAGCCAGAAAATGTGGGTCAGATAAAGGTAATGCAGACCCAAGACCAGCTGTGAATCTATATCCAGACCCATATCTTCTTCCCACACCTATTGCCTCCATCCCCCATCTCTACCTCAGACTCAGAGACACTGACCCCATCTCTAACTCTGCAGTTGACCACAAACAAAAGATGTGTAGTCTCCTAGCAATCTTTTAACATCCAGAAAGACCGCTTTGCCCCTGGTATGTCTACAGAAGTAGTTCTAGGGCAGGTAAGAGCAGAGAAGCCTGTCTGGAAAGGAGACTTGGGGATGGTAATGTGGGGAGGGTAACCTGAAGCTGTAACCAGCTGGGCCTATCTCAGCCTTGTGATTCCCTCCCCTTGGCTTCTCGGAGACATGGTCACCCGAGATATTGAAATGGTACCAAATCCTAGAAACAGCATGGCTGCCTCCCGGCAGACTCATGAAAAGAACATGTTCAAGGTGAGAACTCAGGCCCAGTGCTGGGATTGATGGCAAAGGTGGGAGATTAGGTAGAAGAGGCAGATTGGTGTCAGATAACCCCTGTTGGGGTCCTCACTCTAACACTTTCCTCATCATAGCTTTTGCCCTCGAACCTGAGCGACAAGAAACCCTACCAGATGGATGGCCTATCCAACACTATGCAGAATGCCTCCAGCATCAAGGACTTGAACCTCTCCAACAGTGAGGTAAGGTGTGGTACCCAGATCTTTCTTTAAAAAGAAGGTGAGAGTGCTCATGGGGTGGTGGCGAGAGTCAGGGAAGTGGATTTGTTGGAAAAATAAAGGGCCGGGGGTGCAGGGTCATCCTGGCCATCTTTCTCTGATCCTTGCATTTCCTTCCAATAATTACTCCCCTGAAGTCTGCAGGGGAGTTGGACAAGGGCAAAAGACTACAGCGAGAAGACATGAGTGCAAACAGAAGCCCCTTGTGCACCACCTTTCCCAATAAATCAACCAACATAAGGTCAGTTATACTCTCCGTCACCCTGTGGGACTCTGAACTATGCCTGACGGTGCCTGCTTGGAGGGGACAGCATCCCTGTTCCTCTGCGAGGAACAGAGGCCCTATGCTCTTCTCTCTCTGTCCCTCGCCTGTGCTTAGGGGTCTCCGTTCCTTCCTCTGACCCTCTCACCTGTTTGGTCTGAGGTCTGTTTGCTGGCTATCTACACCCAGCCTTCTCTAGCATGCCCTCCCCAAAGTGTGATCCATGAATCAGGGTTCCCCTTCCTCACTAGGACCAGAGTGACTACTGTGCACCACATGCTGTGACCTGGACTGACAAGGGTCCTCCATCCAGGCCAGGGCCTCATGCTGAGACAGGCAGTCCTGCCTCCCTGCTTAGACAGGGATTCCTTCCCTTGTTCTGAGAGGGACCCTCCTTTCCTTGAACCAAATGTATCCCCCCTCTTCCCGTCAATTCCAGGCAGCCATGGTGGCTTTCCTGCCAACGCTGAGGGCTGAGGTCCTGGGGGGCTGCCATCATGACATCTGTTCCTCTGACCCAATGCCAGGAGCTGGGCCCTCCTTGAGAGAAACCAGGGTTCCCTGAGTCAGGGGGCCAGAAATGGGAGACTGCCAGGGAGCAGAGGGCTTCCTCAGGCAGGAATGGAAGGCAGAGAGGAGAGGAGCTTGAGGAGATGAAGGACAAAGGACAGGCCTCTCAGAGGCACCACCCCCTTCCCACCCCACCCCCACACGTCACATCATCCAGACTGTTCCTTCAGTGGAGCCCTGGGTAGCCTGACAATGGGTATAATGCCTCAGGCAAGGAACCGAGTGGGACAGGCACGGGTGCACTGGGGCCATCAGGAGGGAAGGTGGTGATCATAAGAGGGGGGACCACAGACCTTCAGCCCCATGTTGACCTGGGGATTGATCCTCTACTCCTTCTGGGGAAGGTCTTCTGCCCCTGTGGCTGCCCCATTCCCCATGCCCAGCTCAGACTGAGCTCACACAAGTGACAAAGTTTCAACCAGCATCCAAAGGGCCCCCAGCCCAACACCTACCTCGGATATCAGGGCCAGCCAGGGCAGATGAAGGAATGCGCTGCAGCTGGGGAGACATTTCCCCCTTCTTTTCTCTTCCTCCTTGGCCCCACCACCATGGTAAAGCTTCATTCTTTTCCCTTTGCTTTGCTTTCTCTTCCTCCTTTGTCTCTACTCCCCTGTCTCTCTCACCTCTCCCCTCCTTCCTTCACTCCTTCTTCTGTCCTCATCCCCATTCCTCTCCCTCCCTGTCTCCTGGGTCATGCCTCACTCACCTCCATGCCACAGCATTCTGGGCCATCCCTGGGGGTGTCATGGTCCTGCAGAATGCTGGGCCCCTAGTGAGGTACCATAACCCTGGGCTTTCACCCCATTCCCTCTTCTCTCTGGAGTATTCAGTGGGGGCCTAGAGGAAAGAAGGGAGGCAGTGAGGGGAAGGCAGCCTTGGACCCTGGGATCCAAATGTTGTTTCTGGTGAATCTGGAGATGGGAGTCAGGATAATCTAGGTGGGAGCCACCCAGGGGGAACGGGAGGGAGGAGGGGGTCAGGCAGAGGAAAGGAATGAGAAGGATGGGGAGAGAGAGTGTGTGCTTTTCCTCTAAGTCAGCCCACAAGGGAGGTGCCAAGGGCCCTGCAAGCCTGGGGCACTGCGGTGTAGGTGGGACGTACTGGCCATGTGTCAGGTGTAAGTGTGCTTGCTTCCATGATGAAGGACACCTGCAAACCTTCACTGACTTTTCTGTTTTTTCTGGATTTCTTCAGCTCCATCCTGGAACTGTTTTCCAAGTTATTGTGCCTGGTAGGTGTATTCTTTGATCATTGAGTCCTCTACTGGCACTGATGTCACCCCAAACCTGCCCAGAGGCCATTTAAGTCTTGAAGAAGTTACAATTTTCATGACCCTTAAACCTCATGGATGTGCAGATCTATGTGGAAACCCAACAAGGGCTCTGGATATCCTTCAGCCACGTTCTCCACAGGCAGCAAGCACCCCAAGACAGTGATCCCAAATGTAGCCTTGCCCATGTAATCTGCATGTCCCTTTCATATCTGACCTCTGAGGCTCACCATCTCCTGGGCCCATCCTTTTCCTGATTGTCCATAATCCGCTCCTGGTCAACAACACTCACTTCCTCTTCCTTTCCCCAGGATGGCCAGGAGTCACCTTCACCAACCAGCATTGGTATTGCAGCCCACAAGAGGTTACCAACCTGCAAGGTGAGGAGGGCAGATCAAGCCGGGTTTTGGGTGGTGTGTGAGGAAGGGATATCAGCTGTGGTCCTGAGGGCTGTTGTGATTTCAGGGAAGCTTCTTTGGATCTGATGCGCTGAAGAGTCTGGTCCTGCAATTCCTGCAGCAGTAAGTACTCCTGGGAACCTGGGAAAGTGGAGGGCTAGGATGGGTGAGGCCACTCAAGCTCAGGACTGCTGACTGTGTCTTGAAATCTCATTTGAGGTCCAGACCCCAGAGAGAGACTGTCCTCATTGTTTCCCCACAGGTGCTACTTGATCTATGACTCTGGAGATCGTCAGGGTCTCCTTGGTGCTTACCACGATGAGGCCTGCTTCTCCCTGACCATTCCCTTCAACCCCAAGGAGCCAGCCCCGTGAGTAGCACAGCTCAGACTCTGTTCATGGGCTTTGTGGCTCCCAGCAGACACAGGGCAGCTCCTGGAAGCATGCACACTGGCCAGACCACCACTCCCTGTTCCTCTTTCTCTCCCTAGAAGCAGCTTGTGCAAGTACCTCAAAGAAAGCAGGAACATGAAGAAGGTCCAGGACCCCTGTGCGTGTGCAATAAGGGAAGATTGGGCAGGGGAAGGAGATGTGAGGGGCTAATCATAGGACCCGGGGTGTGGCAACCCCTGACCTTCACTTGCTTCTCCACCCCCCCCATAGACCTGCGTGTTCAGCTGCTGAAGCATACAAAACATGACATTGTGCACTCCCTCTGTGTGCTGCCCAAAACTCAGCATGACCTCAGCTCCTTTGTGGTGGACATATGGTGCCAGACGGTGAGCACCTGCTTCCTCCCAAGGGTAGCCCTCAGAAAGCCACAGGTGGGTAGGAAGTGTAGGTGACTTAGCACCTGGGCTCTTCCCTTTTAGGACTTGATGCTCTGCTTCTCTGTCAACGGAGTGTTCAAGGAAGGTGAGTGTGTGTAGAACCTCCTCCTCAGCTGCCCCACTGCCCCTTCCTTGGTGGTTGGGCTCCCTCTCAGAACTCTCCCAGCTTCCCCGATTCCTGCTGTGTTCTCCTGTCCTCACTCTGTCCTCAAACCACCCTGGTCTGAACCAGGTATATGCCTGTCTACCCCACACAGCTTGGGCATTAGGGACACAGTCTGTGGACTTTGATAGCTCTCACCCTAGATCCTTACTCTGTGAACTTGGGCTCTGAACCTGTAAGTTTTGAGGGGTATTCATTGGTCCCAGCACATAGTCAGATACCTGTCATGGGGAACAGATTGCCTTCCCCATTCAGAACACTCTGACTCCCAGAGAACAATTGTCCCCTCCTGCACGAATGAATATCAAGTCAGACCATGACTGGGAATGCTGTGTGAGTGTGTAAAGCATGTGGAATGCTAAGAGGTGGTGTTATTTGTTTTTTGTTGTTGAAGTGGAACGAATGTCTCAGGATTCTGTTCGTGCCTTTACCCGGACCTTCATCGCTAGCCCTGTCAGCAATTGCAGGTGAATGCTTTGTTGTGGGTGTATCACCCAGTTCAGTAAGAGTTCAGTTGTGTGGAAATCAGGTGTTACAATCTTGGCGTATTCTGAATTTTGTGAAAAGGCAATAGGTTCATCCAAGGAATCATCTCTCCTAATGATTAAGAGTGTGAGTTCTTTAATCAGATTTTTTTTCCTGTTCCCAACACTCACTATTTTTGTGACCTTTGCCAAATCACACGTTACCTTTTGGTGACACACTTTCTTCCTCTGGAAATTGAGATTAGACTGTCAACTCTTTGTCATATGTGCCTGGTAAGTATTGATGTAAACTTGCCCGTGGTTTAGGGTCAAATGGTTAAATGTCCTCATATTTTTGCAAGTATCTTGCCAAATATTGGCTCCGTGATTGGTGAAGAAGTAGAGGTACTATCTAAGACACATGGATGGGAGATACAGCAGGGATATGGAAAGAATCTGATGGCTCAGTGGCAGTGGGAGCAAGATCATTATTGGCATGTCAGTTTGTCTATCTGTCCAGTTGTCTAAGGTCCCATTTTTCCTCCAGTCTATGCATCATGAATGATACTCTGCTTGTGAATATCATCAGCCCTAAGGATACCCAGAGCACATTCTCTATCCCAGTTCCCACTCCCTCCTGCAGCTACTCGACCACCTTTTCCCAGAAGCAGCAGGGAATGGCTCAGTCTTTCACCACACAGTTTGGGATGAACCTCCAACAGTCTCATAAGTGAGTGCTGGGGGTGCATGCGGATAGGAGGGTGATGGGAGGGGCTGAGGATTGAATAACGGGAACTTGCTGGTAATTAGTATTGCTTATGTATTTCACTCATTATCACCCTGAACGTTTATGTGTTTTAACACAGAAGCTAGGCAGTTGTTTTGACCAGATGTGTATTACTTCTTGAATTTATTTGATCCTCTTCCTTTATCAACAGACATTTGAGTTTTAGGAGTTTTCCCAGCAGGCACTGTGCCACAGGTCTCATTGCATTGCCCATGTTGTGATAAACGTAGGGACATGTTTCTTTTGCATAGATTCGGAAATAGTACTGTCTCCATTTTAGGTTTGATAGGTATCACCTGTGCTTTCTCCACACTAGGTAACTTCATGACCTCTATTAGGAATATGCCTGTTCTCGTTTAAGCCAAGGTAAGGTTCAGGAATTCAAGCCAAGTGAGCAGAAATTGGGTGGCCTGGTGATGAGACTCAGGGTTCCTGGCTCTGCTGATCTCCCAACTCCCCTTCCTCACTTCCACCAGGTCAAGCATAAGATCCTGGAGGAGGTCATCATACAGACTGATCCAGGATCCTGAAAACACAGCCTTGACAAGAAACCCTGTGTGGCCATGTTAATCTTCATTATCATTGTTGTGTTTATTTTCTAGTCTGAGTTAACTTCTGACTGAGTGGATGGCCTTCTTGGGGTTGAGAAGCCAACGTTAAACTGATACTTACCCACCTAAAGACCAATTGGTGTGTAGTTTCCTACTCAGGATTCCTGATTCTCTTCTTAATAAATAGTGGCATAGCATGTTATGTTGAATGACTGCAAAATCCATTTGAGGAAGTTATTTTGATCACCGGTATACAGAGAAAGAAAATGAGAGTCAGAGAAGGCCAGTGACTCCTGGAGAACAGTGGGGTAGACACTCAAATCCTAGACCTCTCTCTAAAGCCCAGGTTGTGTGTCTGCCCCAGTTCTGTGTGCCTATTCAGGTGAGGGATGTTCTCTTATTCTGTTATACCTGGGGATAGTGTTCTGTGCCTCTAAAATATTAGTCAAATATTTTTAGGCAGAGAACAGCATTCATTCTTAGCCATACAAATCTATTCAAATTTAAAAACAACCCATTTAGGGAAAAACAGCATTATAGAGCACAAGAGAACCTGGGAAGCAAAAAATGCACTCATATATGACTCACATTGTATTGATATCCTTGATATATAGAAAAATCAATAGAGAGGGAAACATAACAATCAAAAATTGTTATTAAAATTAATAGCCATGCTAAGTGAAATTAGTCAGTCACAGAAAGACAAAAATCATATGACTTCACTCATACGAGGACTTTAAGAGACAAAACAGATGAACATAAGGGAAGGGAAACAAAAATAATATAAAAACAGGGAGAGGGACAAAACAGAAGAGACTCATAAATACAGAGAAAAAACTGAGGATTGATGGAGGGGTTGTGGGAGGGGGGGTGGGCTAAATGAGTAAGGGGCATTAAGGAATTTACTCCTGAAATCATTGTTTCACTATATGCTAATTTGGATGTAAATTTTAAAAAATAAAAAATAAAATTAAAAAAATAAATAAAGATAAAAAATAAAAAAAATTAATATCAATACTCAAGATATGTATGAGATCATCCATTCGACCATAATAACCTATAAAAATACAATTGCAGATGTTCAGATAAGTGATTAAATGATAAAATAAAGTTGACCTAAATGCTGGTATTCTCTGTCCCCAGTGTTTCAGTCAGATATTTGTATACAGAAAATAGTATTACTTTTTTAACCATATAAATCTAGTGAAATTTAAATTCAATCTGTTTGAAGAAAAATAGGATTAAAAAGCACATGAAAAGCTTGAAATAAAAAATCATCCTCATGTATAACTGATAAAATATAAATATCTTTGATATATAAAAAATCAGTAGAGAGATCAGAATCTAAGATCAACCTAAAATTCTTATTGAAAGCAATAGTAATGTCCAACAAATCTGTGAAAATCTATCCAAACGTAACAACTATAAAACCACAATTGCAAACATTGAGATAAGATACTAAATGATAAAGGAAATACAAAGACTTTTATTTTAGAGAAAATTGTGTGTGTGTGTGTGTGTGTGTGTGTGTGTGTGTTGTGTGTGTGTGTGTGTGTGTGTGTTGATATACTGTATGGGGTATGTTTAAAACTCATTAATTATAAAATACACTATATTAGGTAAAAATATTTGGAAAAGACAACTTCTCTGAGGCAGGCATTTCTTTAAGTCAGAGATCCTTCCTTGGTAAATAGGGCACCTACTGGGGTCTGGCAGAGTTGGAAAATTATTAATATGAGGAGCACCATTAAGATTCAGTTCTGGAAGGTGTTCACAGGAGGACCCTTCCTTGAGATGTAGGAAAGTAGTGGAAGGAAGGGGTTTACATGTAGGGACATACCTTGTGTATCTTCATGAGCAGATAAATACACAGCCCTTCAGACCTTCATCTCTTGGGCGGCCCTTGGGTTGCTGCTGTCTGTGGCTGAGAACTAGGAATTCTTCCACAATTACTTCCATGTCTATGACAATCCTTACTCTCCATCCTGTTTACAAAAGCACATAATCAAAATCCGGCAGGTCTGAGGACACAGGAAATTGCTCAGGATAGGAGAGGCGAGGGCAACCCATAGGACCCAGCCTGGTTTCTGCCATCCCTAGCTTTGATGTTTTTACCTTATGAAGATCATGCTCAGGTGTTTATCTTCTATGCACCCAATGAAGCTTTGGGTTAAGGATCAAGATCACAACTCTATTTCCTCTTTTATATTCTTTTGTGACCCCAGTTTTTAAACTATTTTGTTATCCATTGTCTCTATATCAGGAGAAAGGTCTTAGTTTGAAAGACACTTGTTGCCCCACCCCCCCAGGTCATCACTGGGTATCTTTTAAGCCAAAGTTTAATTTGATAAGTAATGGGACTGAGTGAAGATTTATGAATGGGGGTAGTGAAAAAATCATCTTCCTTTTGAATCACAGTGACATATATTAACAACATAAATATTATATATATATAGTTCCATACCAAATCTTACCACCAAGTTAATAACTATCCTTATTTTAAAATTACTAAGATAGAAATTACTGTAGTAATTTTAATAAATGAGGGTGTTTGCTCAAATTGCTTTGAAAACACACTTGATTTTGAAAGTACAAATTTGTTCCAGTTCTACTGAGTTTATCTAAGAGAAACACTGGATAAAGAAAGTATGTTCAACTGAACCAAACCATGGGAGAATACGCAAGCCCATCCCATAAACGTTAGATACCTACCAGCTCCTTCAGTTCACAGTATAGGTTATCAACTACACCCAACCACATTTGATGTTTGAATTTTTTTTCTGATCAATGAACGTGATATATCTCATAAGTTATTTAGATTTCCATCACTATTTTGTAGTTATCAGCATACATGTCCTCATAAAAGTTTCTTAAAATTACACCTAAATATTAGTTTAGTGATTGCAAATGACATTGTGCTTTTAGCTACAAATTAGAATATCCATGTGTTCATTGCTAATTTATAGACATACAATTGATTTTTCTATTTATCTTGTATCCTGCTACCTTGTTGAACTCATATTAGCTTCAGAAAATGTGTGTGTGTGTGTGTGTGTGTGTGTGTGTGTGTATTTGTATTCTCCTGGGATTTTCTACATAGACAATTATGTAATCTGCAAATAGAAGACTTTTTTATTCCTTTCAAATCTGTATGCCAGTTATTTCCGTTTTTTTTCTTTATATTTTTGTCGTATTGTCCCAGCCAGAACTTCCACACCATGTTCAATTAAAATGGTGAGAGTGTATAGTTTTCCTTTATTCCAGATATTATTAGGTAGGGAACCATTCAGTCTAGCATCATTAAGTATAATTTTCCTGTAGGTTTTTTGTTGTTATTCTTTATTAAATTGAAGAAGTTTGCCTTTATTTCACAAAAGGAAAATGTATTAGAGTTTATAAGTGAATTTAGCAATGTTGCAGGATACACTATGAAAATACAAAAGAAATTGCATTTCAATGCATTACAACTGAACAATCTGAATATGAAATTAGGAAGATAAGTTCAATTACAGTAGCATCAAGGAGAATAAAACCCTTATGAATAAATTTAACTGGGAAAATGCAAAACTTATATTCTGAAAACTACAAAGCATCATTGAAAGAAATCAATGAAGACATACTTAAATAGAGAGACATCTGTGGGACACCTGGGTGGCTCAGTCAGTTTAGTACCCCACTCTTGATTTTGGCTCAGGTCATGATCTCATGGTTCATGAGTTCCAGTCCTGTGCTCTCAGGGCAGATCCTGCTTCAGATCCTCTGTCTCCCTCTCTGTCTCTGTTTCTCTCTCTCTCTCTCTCTCAAAAATGGACAATACTTTTTAAAAGAAAGAAATACATCTGTGTTCTTGGAGTACTTAATATTGTTAAGATATCAGTACTATTCAAATGTATATGCAGAATCAGCATAATCCCTATTAAAATCCAAGGTGCTTTTTTTACATGAATAAAATGATTTTCATTGTAAAACTTGGAGAAGGGCCAAGATGGCAGAGATGCATAGATATTCTGTTTCTCTCATCCCTGAAATGCAGCTAGATTGGCACCAAAACATTTTGCACACCTAGGAAGTTGATATGAGGATTAACACAACAATCTGCATAACTTGAGCCACAGAACTAGATAGGTACATAGTGCAGAGAGGTGAACTGGGGGAGCGAGAAGCTATAGAAGGTAGGGAGTTGTTTTTGTGGAGAGAGGACAGAGAAAGGAGGGGTAGAGTGCATTAAAAACACTCCCCCTGAAAGTAGCTGGAGAGAAAGAGAAAGAGTGGAAACACTCACAAGGGACTGAACAAGAAATCTGTTCCCCAAAACATTGACAGGGAGAAAGGAGAGGGTCTCAGTACCATTAGGACTCTATAAACAGGGGAATACATAGTTGGAAATTCCAGAGCTAAATACCTGCTGGTTCTCTGTTGGGGAGGGAGGGAAAATCCCCAAGAGCAGGCAACAAGGACTGAGGGGTCCATGGGCCACATGGGGAGAAGCAGTTTTCCTGCTTGGAGGGCATTTGGTAGAGGCCATATGGCTTCCTCACAGGCAAAGATCCCAGTGGACCACAGAGAACAGGCACGTTTGCAGATTTGTAACAAAGACGCCAGAGTGTGGTGAAACCTAGCACCGGTTGTGTGTTGTAATTTTCCATAATCTCTGAAAATCTGCTGCTGTGTGACCCCATTAAATATTTCTGGGGCAAGCTGGCACCTGGCCATTGCTCAGTGACACCCTCCCCCAGAGGGTCAGAGTGGGTCCAAGCAGCAGGATTGTCTGAAGTGAGGAGTTTGGAAATAGACACATCTCAGATAAAATTTGGAGAGAGGTGTTGCCTGGCAGGCCAATGGCTTGGACACAGATGTTATAGAAGCAGGGAATGGATGGAAGCCTGAGACAAAGGAAGGGTGCTTGATTGCGGGTCAGTGAGAGCACAGAGTTCCTGTGACAGAGACTAGGAAGCTGGGTAAAGCCAATTTCACATCTCTTGCACATGCTCATAGACACGCACATATGCCTCAGGGATCCATTCCAGTAAGCTAAATAGTGCCACCTAGTGGAAAACAGAGCCACTACACCAAGCCCCATCCAACTGTGTCCTCCTAGCACATGCCCTAGAGGACCACCACAAGTCTCTCAGCCTTAGTGTACAGACTATAAAGTGCTTCATAGTTTGAGTTCTAAGGGAAACTTGATGTAAATTTATTCAGGTTTCATTCTGTTTGCTGGTCCATCTATTAATTTTTATTTTTTACTTTTGTTTAAATTGTTTCTTTTTCCTTTCTCCTTTCTTTTATTTTTCTTGGATACAGAAAGAGAAAATTTTATTTTTATTTTTTAATAAAATATTTAAATTCTTTTTACAGCGTTTCTTATTTGTTTGTAATTATTTTCTATTTCACTTTCCTCATTTCATTTTATTCTATTTTATTGTATACTTTTTTTTTAATTTTTAAGCTTTTTCTGATAGACGAGGGCCCACATGTTGAAGTATGGGGATCCATACTTTCTGTGTCTCTCAAACAAAGAAGTGGTGAATCCAAAGGACTTTGAACCCCAAGAGTCTTGGAGGAAAAGAGATTGAATCTGCCAGGAAGTAAATGGGACAACTTGATAAATTATTGTGAACAGGGGGAGATAAAACAGGCCTTGTAGGTATGGAGGGGAGCTATCCCCTTCTGTAGAGAGACAAAGGGAAGAGAAAGAGTGGCTGGGAAGTGTAGGGCTGTATCTGGACAAGAGAAAAACCTTAGACTTGGACTGAGAGGGATCCTATTTCTAACTTGGGAGCTTTCTTTGGACTGGCACAAGCTCCCTGTTTGTGCACCTGGGGAAGTGGAGAACCAGCCCTGGGTTCTGTGGTAGATCAGGGGAACAGTCCACAATAGGAGAAATTGGTCCCCTCCCTGGAGGGCTGCACGATACTACAAAGCCTGCCTGCATCTGCCACCCCCAGGCTCAGCAGCTAGGTCGAGGGCACAGTCCACAGTAGGGGAAAGCGGCCACCTCCCTGGAGGGCTGTGGGGAAAGAAAAAGCCTGCCTGTGTCCAGCCGCCATCCCCAGGTGAGGTCAGTGGCACAGTCCACAGTAGGAGAAGGTGGTCCTCCCTGAAGTGTGGCGGCACATATAAAGCTAGCCAGGACAACATATCGTGCTCTACAGAGAGGCACTTCCCCAGTGCCAGAATGAACAGAGTGGGTCTTTGAATCCTAGCCAAGCACAGCGTCAGGGGAGTTGGTAGAGAGAGAAAGACCACCCCAACAGCACCTGTGGGACACTTAAGGATGACTGAAATGGAGTCCACCGGGTCTGTGGAAAACAGACTGGGGGATCAACATTACCTCCACCATCTCCAAGGCAGGGCTTCAGGGATCGTCCAAGGGACCCACAGTGGAGGTGGGACCAGCCTACACCAAACCGTGTCCCTCCATGCTGGGTAATTGTGTATCTACTGTAGTGGGATAGACCCTGTGGAACCAGACAGACCCCTCCTCCTGAACAGCACTGCTGCATTGCCTGGATTAATTCTGGGACAATTCTTGCTATATAGATATATCCCCCCCATTTCTCCCTCTTACCTCTTCCCTCCCTTAGACTGGTTACTCTGGTTATTGGTTGGTTTACACAGACATATTTAATCCATTCTCTTGATACATGTTTTACACCTCCTTCTTTACACTCCTGTCTCTCTTTCTGTAACAATCAAGCCATATAGTTTCTCTGTCTGGGTAACTTTATCTTTGTTTCTTTTTCCTCACTTCCTTTATTTTCCTTTTTCTCTGTCTGGATTAAGCCTTTTAGTCTCTTTAGTTGATGTTTATTTTTTTCTTTTTCCCTGTTCTTGTCATTTCTCTCTTTGTACGTGCTTTTCCATCAGCACTGCCTCCACCCTGTACTTTACTTGTAGTCAGTGTTTCTGGTTGTTTGCTTTTGGATTGTTTTTAGTTTTTTCTTTTTGTTTTGTTTATTTATTTGTTTGTTTTATTTGTTTGTATGTTTGCGTGTTTTTGTCTCCTATTTGTCTGTCTGTTTTCCTTTACAGGGCTACTCAAAGGAACAAATAAAAGCACACTTTGTGGAGGGTTAAAACATCACCACAAGTAGCGAAATAAAATAACCAAAGTCACAATAACAGAGAACAAGTAACACTCTCCAAAAAAACACGTTCTGAAGGGCCAGACCTTGGACAGTATATTATCCCCTTTTAATATACCAGTGTTCTCAGGTGCACAGCACACAACAAGCTTTTATTTTTTTTTTTATTTTTTTTTATTTATTTTTATTTTTTAATATATGAAATTTACTGTCAAATTTGTTTCCATACAACACCCAGTGCTCATCCCAAAAGGTGCCCTCCTCAATACCCATCACCCACCCTGCCCTCCCTCCCACCCTGCCCTCCCTCCCACCCCCCATCAACCCTCAATTTGTTCTCAGTTTTTAACAGTCTCTTATGCTTTGGCTCTCTCCCACTCTAACCTCTTTTTTTTTTTTTCTTCCTTCCCCTCCCCCATGGGTTTCTGTTATGTTTCTCAGGATCCACATAAGAGTGAAACCATATGGTATCTGTCTTTCTCTGTATGGCTTATTTCACTTAGCATCACACTCTCCAGTTCCATCCATGTTGCTACAAAAGGCCATATTTCATTTTTTCTCATTGCCACGTAGTATTCCATTGTGTATATAAACCACAATTTCTTTATCCATTCATCAGTTGATGGACATTTAGGCTCTTTCCATAATTTGGCTATTGTTGAGAGTGCCGCTATAAACATTGGGGTACAGGTGCCCCTATGCATCAGTATTCCTGTATCCCTTGGATAAATTCCTAGCAGTGCTATTGCTGGGTCATAGGGTAGGTCTATTTTTAATTTTCTGAGGAACCTCCACACTGCTTTCCAGAGCGGCTGCACCAATTTGCATTCCCACCAACAGTGCAAGAGGGTTCCTGTTTCTCCACATCCTCTCCAGCATCTATAGTCTCCTGATTTCTTCATTTTGGCCACTCTGGCGTGAGGTGATATCTGAGTGTGGTTTTGATTTGTATTTCCCTGATAAGGAGCGACGTTGAACATCTTTTCATGTGCCTGTTGGCCATCCGGATGTCTTCGTTAGAGAAGTGTCTATTCATGCACAACAAGCTTTTAAAACTCATAAGGGAAAAAAAAACTAGCCAAAATGACACTGCAGAAGAATTCTCCTCAAAGGAAATTCCAGAGAAGTGACAGCTAACAAATTGATCAAAACAGATTTAAGCAGTATTACTGATCAAGAATTTAGAATGATAGTCATAAAATTAATTGCTGGGCTTAAATAAGCATAGAGGACAGCACAGAATCTATTGCTACAGAGACAAAGGATTAAAAAATGGCCATGATGAATTAAAAAATTCTATAAGAGAGGTGCAAAATAAAATAGAGGCAGCTGCAGCACGGATTGAAGAGGGAGAGGGGAGAATAGGTGAATTAGAAGATAAAATTATGGAAAAAGAGGAAGCTGAGTAAAAGATTAAAAAATCCAGGTGTACTAGGGGAGAACTAGAGAACTAAGTGATTCAATCAAATGGAAGAATATCTGTATCATAGGAATTCCAGAAGAAGAAGAGAGAGAAAGGTACTAAAGGTGTACTTGAATAAATCATAGCTGAGAACTTTCCTAATCTGGGGAAGGAAACAGGCATTGAAATCCAAGAAGCACAGAGAACTCCTTTCAGACATAAGTTGAATCAATCTTCTGCATGACATATCAGAGTGAAACTGGCAAAATACAAGGATAAAGAGAATACTGAAAGCAGCTAGGGATAAATGGGATTTAACATAAAAAGGTAGAAGCATAAGGGTAGTAGCAGACCTATCTATTAAACCTTGGAAGACCTGAAAGGAATGGCAGGAAATCTTCAATGTGATGAATAGGAAAATATGCAGTCAAGAATTCTTTATCCAGAAAGCCTGTCATTCATAACAGAAGGAGAGATAAAGGTTTTCCCAAACAAAAACTGAAGGAATTCATCACCACTAAACAAGCCCTACAAGAGATCCTAAGGGGAACTTTGTGAGTGAAATGTTGCAAGGACCACAAAGTATCAGACACATCACTACAAGCATGAAACCTGCAGACATCACAATGACTCTAAACCCATATCTTTCAGTAATAATACTGAATGTAAATGGACTAAAAGCCCCAATCAAAAGACATAGGGTACCAGAATGGATTAAGAAAAAAAAAGACCCATCTATTTTCTGTCTACAAGAGGCTCATTTTAGACGTGAGGACACCTTCAGATTGAAAGTGAGGGGATGGAAAACTATCTATCATGCTACTGGAAATCAAAAGAAAGCTGGAGTAACCATACTTATATCAGACAAACTAGACTTTAAATTAAAGGCTGTAACAAGAGATGAAGAAGGGCATTATATAATAATTACAGGGTATATTCATCAGGAAGAGCTAACAATTATAAATGTCTATACACTGAATATGTAGGCACCCAAATATTTAAAACAATTAATCACAAACATAAGCACCATTTTTGATAAGAATGTGGTCACTGCATGGGACTTTAATACTCCACTTACAACAATGGACAGGCCATCTAGACAAAGAATCAGTAAAGAAACAATGGCCCTAAAGGATACATTGGACCAGATAGACTTGACAGATATATTTAGAACTCTGTATCACAAAGCAACAGAATACACGTTCTACTTGAGTGAACATGGAAGACTCTCCAAGATAGATCACATACTGGGACACAAAACAACCCTCAATAAATATAAAAGGATTCAGATCATACCATGAACACTTTCATATCACAATGCCATGAAACTTGAAATCAACCACAGGAAAAAGCCTAGAAAACGTTCAAAAGCATGTGGTTAATAAACAACCCACTGGAAATGAATGGGTCAATGAGGAAATTAGAGAATAAATTAAAAATATATATATATATATATATACAAATGAAAATGAAAATACAAATATCCAAACCCTTTGGAATGCAGCAAAGTCAGACCTAAGAGGAAAATACATTACAGTCGAGGCTTATCTCAAGAAACAAGAAAAATTGCAAATACAAAATCTAACAGCATACCTAAAAGAAATAGAAGCAGAACAGCAAACGCACCCCAAACCCAGTAGGAGAAAGGAAATAATAAAGATCAGAGCAGAAATAAACAATATAGAATTTTTTTTAATTTTTTTTTAACGTTTATTTATTTTTGAGACAGAGAGAGACAGAGCATGAACGGGGGAGGGTCACAGAGAGAGGGAGACACAGAATCTGAAACAGGCTCCAGGCTCTGAGCTGTCAGCACAGAGCCCGATGCGGGGCTCGAACTCACAGACCGTGAGATCATGACCTGAGCTGAAGTCGGACGCTCAACCGACCGAGCCACCCAGGTGCCCTAGAATTTAAAAAATAGTAGAGCAAATCAATGAAACCAAGAGTTGTATTTTTGAAAAAATAAACAAAATTGATAAACCTCTAGCCAGACTTCTCAAAAAGAAAAGGAGGACCTAAATAGATAAAATCACCAATGAAAATGGAATTATAATAACCAATACCTTCAAAAATACAAGAAATTATCAGGGAATACAATGAAAAATTATATGCCAACAAACTGGACAACCTGGAAGAAATGAACAAATTTTAAAAACCCATACAGTACCAAAATCAAACAGGAAGAAATAGAGAATTTGAACAGACCTATAACCAGTGAAGAAATTGAATCAGTTATTCAAAAATCTCCCAACAATTAAGAGTTCTGGAAAGATGGTTTCCCAGTGGAATTCTACCAGACATTTAAGGCAGAGATAATACCTATCCTTCTCAAGATGTTCCAAAAAATAGAAAGGGAAAGAAAACTTCCAAACTCATGCTATGAACCCCGGTTTACATTGATTCCCAAGCCGTACATTGACCCAACAAGAAAAGAGAACTACAGGCAAATATGTCTCATGAATATGGATGCAAAAATTCTCTACAAGATACCAGAAAATTGAATTCAACAGCATATAGAAACAATTATTCAACATCATCAAGTGGGATTCATTCCTGGGATTCAGGGCTGGTTCAATATTTGAAAATCAATCAATGTGATACATCACATTAATAAAAGAAAATATAAGAACCATATGATCCTGTCAATAGATGCAGAAAAAAAAACATTTGACAAAATACAGCATCCTTTCTCAATGAAAACCCTCGAGAAAGTCGGGATAGAAGGAACATAAACATCATAAAAGCTATATATGAAAAGCCCACAACTAATATCATCCTCAATGAGGAAAAACTGAGATCTTTCCCCCTGAGATTAGAAACAAGACAGGGAGGTCTACTCTCACTGGTGTTGTTTTACATAGTGTTGGAAGTCCTAGCATCAGAAATCAGACAACAAAATGATATCAAAGGCATGAAAATGGGTAAATATGAAGTCAAACTTTCACTCTTCACAGATGACATGATACTCTACATGGAAAATCCAACACATTCCACCAGATGTCTGCTAGAACTGGTACATGAATTCAGCAAAGTCGCAGAATACAAAATTAATGTACAGGTATAGGTTGCATTTTTATACACCAATAATGAAACAACGGAAAGAGAAATAAAGACACTCATCCCATTCACACAAGAACCATAAAATACCTAGGAATAAACCTAACCAAACATGTAAAAGATATGTATGCTGAAAACTATAAAAATCTTATGAAGAAAATTGAAGAAGATACAATAAATGGAAAAACACTTCATGCTCATCAATTGGAAAAATAAATACTGTTAAAATGTCAATACTACCCAAAGCAATCTACACATTCAATGAAATCCTAATCAAAATTGCACTGGCATTCTTCTCGAAGCTAGAACAAAGAATCATAAGATTTGTATGTAACCACACAAAAGACCCCAAATAGTCAAAGTAATATTGAAGAAGAATACCAAAGTGTGATGCATCACATTTTGAAACCTTAGCCTCTACTACAAAGTTGTACTCATCAAGACAGTATGGTATTGGCACAAAAACAGACCCATGGATCAATGGAATAGAACAGAGACCACAGAATTGGGCCCGCAACTGTATGGACAACTAATCTTTGACAAAGGAGAAAAGAATATCCAATGGAAAAAAGACAGTCTCTTTAACAAATGGTGCTGGGAGAACTGGAGAGCAACATGCAGAAAAATGAAACTAGAACACATTCTTACGCTATTCACAAAACTAAACTCAAAATGGATGAGGGACCTGAATGTGAGACAGGAAACCATCAAAACCCTAGAGGAGAATGCAGGAAACAGCCTCTTTGACCTCAGCAGCAGCAATTTCTTACTTGAAACATCTCCAAAAGCAAGGGAATTAAAAGCAAAGATGAACTATTGGGACCTCATGAAGATAAAAAGCTTCTGCACTGCAAAGGAAACAATCAACAAAACTAGAAGGCAACCAACGGAATGGGAAAAAATATTTGCAAATGACATATCAGAAAAAGGGCGAGTATCCAAAATCTATAAAGAACTCCCCAAACTCCACACCCAAAAAACAAATAGCCTAGTGAATAAATGGGCAGAAAACATGAACAAACACTTCTCTAAAGACACCAATATGGCCCACAGGCACATGAAAAGATGCTCAATGTTGCTAGGCACATGAAAAGATGCTCAATGTCGCTTCTCATCAGGGAAATACAAATCAAAACCACACTCAGATACTACCTCACACAAGTCAGAGTGGCTAACATGAACAAATCAAGAGACTATAGTTGCTGGAGAGGATGTGGAGAAACGGGAACCGTCTTGCACTGTTGGTGCGAATGAAAACTTGTGCAGCCGCTTTGGAAAACAGTGTGGAGGTTCCTCAAAAATTTAAAAATAGATCTACTCTATGACCCAACAATAACATTGCTAGGAATTTACCCAAGGGATACATAGGAGTGCTCATATACAGGGGCACTTGTGCCCCAATGTTTATAGCAGCACTTTCAACAACAGCCAAATTATGGAAAGAGCCTAAATGTCCAACAACTGAGGAATGGATAAAGAAATTTTCGTTTATATACACAATGGAATACTACTTGGCAATGAGAAAGAATGAAATCTGGCCTTTTGTAGCAACGTGGATGGAACTGGGGAGTGTTATGCTAAGTGAAATATGTCATACAGAGAAAGACAGATACCATATGTTTTCACTCTTATGTGGATCCTGAGAAACTTAACAGAAGACCATGGGGGAGGGAAAGGAAAAAAAAAAGTTAGGGAGGGAGGGAGCCAAACCATAAGAGACTCTTAAAACATGAGAACAATCTGAGGGTTGATGGGGGATGGGAGGGAGAGGAGGGTGGGAGATAGGTATTGAGGAGGGCACCTGTTGCAATGAGCACTGGGTGTTATATGGAAACCAATTTGACAATAAATTTCATATTTTTAAAAAAAGTAAGAAAAAAGGTTTTTTTAAATATAATTTCTTGTCAAATTTGTTTCCATACAATACCCAGTGTTCATTCCTACAAGTGCCCTTCCAACGCCCATCACCCACTTTCCTCTCTTCCCTACCCCCATCAACACTCAATTTGTTCTCAATATTTAAGGGTCTTATATGGTTTGCCTCCCTCCGTCTCTGTAAATTTTTCCCTCCATCCTCTCCCCCATGGTCTTCAGTTAAATTTCTCAGGATCCACATATGAGTGAAAACATATGGTATCAGTCTTTCCTGACTTACTTCACTTAGCATAATACCCTCCAGTTTTATCCACGTTGCTGCAAATGGCCAGATTTCATTCTTTCTCATTGCCAAGTAGCATTCCATTGTACATATAAACCACATCTTCTTTATCCAGTCTTCACTTGATGGACAATTAGGCTCTTTCCATAATTTGGCTATTGTTGAAAGTGCTGCTATAAACATTGGGGTCCAAAGGACCCTATGCATCATCAGGACTCCTGTATCCTTTGGGTAAACTCCTAGCAGTGTTATTAATGGGTCATAGGGTAGTACTATTTTTTAATTTTTTGAGGAATCTCCACAGTGTTTTCCAGAGCAGCTGCACCATTTTGCATTCTCGCCAATAATGCAAGAGTGTTCTCATTTCTCCACATCCTCGTCAGCATCTACAGTCTCCTCATTTGTTCATTTTAGCCACTCTGACCTGTGTGAGGTGGTATCTAAGTGTGTTTTGATTTGAATTTCCCTGATGAGGAGTGACGTTCAGCATCGTTTCCTGTGTCTGTTGGCCACCTGGATGTCTTCTTTAGAAAAGGGTGTATTCGTGTCTTCTGCCTATTTATCCACTGGATTATTTGGTTTTTGGGGTGTGGAGTTTGGGGAGCTCTTTATAGATTTTTGGATACTCGCCATTTGTCTGATATGTCATTTGCAAACATCTTTTCCCATTCCGTTGGTTGCCTTCTAATTTTGTTGATTGTTTCCTTTGCAGCACATAAGCTTTTTATCTTGATGAGGTCCCAATAGGTCAGTTTTGCTTTTAATTCCCTTGTCTTTGGAGATGTTTCAAGTAAGAAATTGCTGCGGCTGAGGTCAAAGAGGCTATTTCCTGCATTCTCCTCTAGGGTTTTGATGGTTTCCTGTCTCACATTCAGGTCCCTCATCCATTTTGAGTTTAGTTTTGTGAATGGCATAAGCATGTATTCTAGTTTCATTTTTCTGCATGTTGCTCTCCAGTTCTCCCAGCACCATTTGTTAAAGAGACTTTTTTCCATTGGATATTCTTCCTGCTTTGTCAAAGATTAGTTGGCCATACTTTTGTGGGTCCAATTCTGGAGTATCTATTCTATTCCATTGGTCTATGTGTCTTTTTTGTGCCAACACCATGCTGTCTTGATGGTTACAGCTTTGTAGTAGAGGCTAGAGTCTGGGATTGTGATGCCTCCTGCTTTCGTCTTCTTCAAAATTACTTTGCCTATTCGGGGCCTTTTGTGGTTCCATACAAATTTTAGGAATGCGTGTTCTAGCTCTGAGATGAATGGTGGTGAAATTTTGATTGGGATTGCATGGAATGTGTAGATTGCTTTGAGTAGTATTGACATTTTAACAATATTTATTCTTCCAATCCATGAGCATGGAATATTTTTCCATTTCTTTGTATCTTCTTCAATTTCCTTCATAAGCTTTATAAAGTTTTCAGCATGCATATCTTTTACATCTTTGATTAGGTTTATTCATAGGTTATTTATGGTTCTCTGTGTGTGAATGGGATCAGTTTATTTGTCTTTCTATTGCTTCATTATTAGTGTATAAGAATGCAACTGATTTCTGTACATTGATTTTGTATCCTGAGACTTTGCTGAATTCATGTATCAATTCTAGTAGACTCTTGGTGGAGTCTATCAGGTTTTCCATGTATAATATCATGTCATCTGCAAAAACTGAAAGCTTGACTTCATCTTTGCCAGTTTTGACGCCTTTACTTTCCTTTTGTTTTCTGATTGCTAATGCTAGAGCTTCCACCACTATGTTAAACAACAGCGGTGAGAGTGGACATCCCTGTCGTATTCCTGATCTCAGGGGGAAAGCTCTCAGTTTTTCCCCATTGAGGATGATATTATCTGTGGGCTTTTCATACATGGCTTTGATGACGTTTAAGTATGTTCTTCCTATCCCAACATTCTTGAGGGTTTTCATTAAGAAAGAATGCTGAATTTTGTCAAATGATTTTTCTGCATCGATTGACAGGATCATATGGTTCTTTCATTCTCTTTTCTTTTAATAATGTGATGTATCACATTGATTGATTTGCGGATAGTGAACCAGCCCTGCATCCCAGGAATGAATCCTACTTGATCATGGGGAATAGTTCATTTTATATGCTGTTGTATTCGATTTGCTAGTATCTAACTGAGAATTTTTGCATCCATATTCATCAGGGATATTGGCGTGTAGTTTTTTTTTGCTGGGTCTCTGTCTGTTTAGGAATCAAAGCAATGCTGGTTTCATAGAGTAAGTCTGGAAGTTTTCCTTCCCTTTCTATTTTTTGGAAAAGCTTGAGAATGATAGGTATTATCTCTGCTTTGAATGTCTGGTAAAATTCCCTAGAGAAGCCATCTGGTCCTGCACTCTTATTTGTTGGGAGATTTTTGATAACTGATTCCATTTCTTTGCTGGTTATGGGCCCGTTCATGTTTTCTATTTCTTCTTGTTTGAGTTTTAGGAGTGTGTGGGTACTTATGAATTTGTCCATTTCTTCCAGGTTGTCCAGTTTGTTGGCATATATTTTTTCATAGTCTTCACTGATAATTGCTTGTATTTCTGAGGGATTGGTTGTAATAATTCCATTTTCATTCATGATTTTATCTATTTGGGTCATCTCCCTTTTCTTTTTGAGAAGCCTGGCTAGAGGTTTATCGATTTTGTGTAATTTTTTCAAAAAAAACCACAACTCTTCATTTCATTGGTCTCTACAAATTTTTGAGATTCTATATTGTTTATTTCTGCTCTGATCTTTATTATTTCTCTTCTTCTGCTGGGTTTGGGGTGTCTTTGCTGTTCTGCTTCTATTTCCCTTAGGTGTGCTGTTAGATTTTGTATTTGGTATTTTTCTTGTTTCTTGAGATAGGTCTGGATTGCAATGTGTTTTCCTCTCAGGACTGCCTTTGCTGCATCCCAAAGCGTTTGGATTGTTGTCTTTTCATTGAATTTCATTTGTTTCCATATATTTTTTAATTTCTTCTCTAATTGCCTGTTTGACCCATTCATTCTTTAGTAGGGTGTTCTTTAACCTCCATGTTTTTGGAGGTTTTCCAGACTTTTTCCTGTGGTTGATTTCAAGTTTCATAATATTGTGGTCTGAAAGTGTGCATGGTAAGATCTCAATTCTTTTTTTTAAATTTTTTTTAACGTTTATTTATTTTTGAGACAGAGAGAGACAGAGCATGAATGGGGGAGGGTCAGAGAGAGAGAGACACAGAATCTGAAACAGGCTCCAGGCTCTGAGCTGTCAGCACAGAGCTTGATGCGGGGCTCGAACTCACGGACCATGAGATCATGACCTGAGCTGAAGTCAGACGTTTAACCGACTGAGCCACCCAGGCGCCCCAAGATCTCAATTCTTTATACTTACGAAGGGCTTTTTTGTGACCCAGTATGTGATCTATCTTGGAGAATGTTCCATGTGCACTCGAGAAGAAAATATTTTCTGTTCCTTTGGGGTGCAGAGTTCTAAATGTATCTGTCAAGCCCATCTAATCCAATGTATCATTCAGGGCCCTTGTTTCTTTATTGATCCTGTGTCTAGATAATCTATCCATTGTTGTAAGTGGAGTATTAAAGTCCCCTGCAATTACCACATTCTTATTAATAAGATTGCTTATGTTTGTAATTAATACTTTTATATATTTGGGGACTCCCATATTTGTCACATATTTATAATTATTAGCTCTTCCTAATGGATAGACCCTGTAATTAGTATATAATGCACTTTTTCATCTCTTGTTATAGCCTTTAATTTAAAGTCCAGTTTGTCTGATATAAGTATGGGTACTCCAGCTTTCTTTTGACTTCCAGTAGCATGATAGATAATTCTCCATCCCCTCACTTTCAATCTGAAGGTGCTCTCAGGTCTAAAATGAGCCTGTTGTAGACAGTAAATAGATGGGCCTTGTTGTTGTACCCATTATGATAAATGGATAAATGGATAAATGATCCTTGCAACATTTCTCTCACAGAATCACCCTTAGGATTTCTTGTAGAGCTGATTTAGTGGTGATGAATTCCTTCAGTTTTTCTTTGTTTGGTAATTCCTTTATCCCTCCTTCTATTCTGAATGACAGACTTCCTGGATAAAGGATTCTCAGCTGCATATTTTTTCTGTTCATCACATTGAATATTCTTGCCATTCCTTTCTGGCCTGCCAAATTTCAGTAGATAGGTCTGACACTAGTCTTATGGGTCTCCTCTTGTAATTTAGAGCCTGTTTATCCCTAGCTGCTTTCAGAATTTTCTCTTTATCCTTGTATTTTGCCAGTTTCACTATGATATGTCATTCAGAGGATCAATTCAAGTTACATCTGAAGGGTGTTCTCTCTGCCTCTAGGATTTCAATGCCTTTTTCCTTTCCCATATCTGGGAAGTTCTCATCTATGATTTGTTCAAGTACACCTTCAGCCTCTTTCTCTCTCTCATCTGCTTCTGGAATTCCTATGATATGGATATTGTTCCGTTTGATTGCATCACGTAGTTCTCCAATTCTCCCCTCATACTCCTGGACATTTTTATCTCTCTTTTCCTCAGCTTCCTCTTTTTCCATAATTTTATCTTCTAATTCACCTATTCTCTCCTCTGCCTCTTCAATCCGTACTATGGTCCCCTCCATTTTATTTTGCACCTAATTTATAGCATTTTTTAGCTCCTCATGACTATTTCTTAGTCCCTTGATCTCTGTAGCAATAGATTCTCTGCTGTCCTCTGTGCTTTTTTCAAGCCCAGCGATTAATTTTTTGACTATTACTCTAAATTATTTTTCCCTTATATTGTTTAAATCAGTTTTGATCAATTAGTTAGCTGTTGCTGCTTCTTGGAGTTTCTTTTGAGGAGAATTCTTCCGTTTCATCATTTTGGGTATTCCCTGGGGTGGCTCCAAACTGCAGGGCACTTCCCCTGTGCTGTCTGGACTAACTTGTGTTGGTGGGTGTGGCCACAGTCAGACCAGATGTCTGTCCCCAGCCCACTGCTAGGGCCACAGTGAGACTGGTGTGTACCTTACATTCCCCTTTCCCAGGGGCAGGACTCACTGTGGAGTGGTGTGGCCTCTGTCTGGGGTATTTTCACACTGCCAGGATTGTGGTGTTGCTTCGACGGGATCTGGGGTATTAGCTGGGGTGGATCTGCAAGGTGCACAGGGGCGGGTGTGGCAGGCTTAGCTCGCTTTGCTGTGTTCCCCTGCAGGAAGGGCCTTGCAGCATTGGGAGGGAGGCAGACCCATCAGAGGGATGGATCCAGAGAAGCACAGAATTGGGCGTTTGTGTGGTGCAAGCAAGTTCAGTGATGGGAACTGGTTCCCTTTGGAATTTTGGCTAAGGGATGTTAGAGGTAGATGGTGATTGCCAGCGCCTTTTTCCCCCTTCGAGCTGAGGTCTGTCTTCTGGGGCTCAGCAACTCTTCCTCCCAGTGTCCTCTCACCCTTTCCACTCTCCAAGAGCAGAGCTGTTGACTTTTAACATTCCAGGTGTTAAGTCCTGCTGGCTGTTAGAACTCACGCAGTCTGGCCCCTCCACTTTTGCAAGCCAGACTCGGGAGCTCTGCCTTGCCAGGTGGGCTGGCTCTCCACTGCCCTGGCTTCCTCCCACCAGTCTGTGTAGTGCGCACTGCCTCTCCACCCTTCCTACACTCTTCTGTGGGCCTCGTGTCTATGCTTGGCTCCAGAGAGTCCATTCTGCAAGTCTTCTGGTGGTTTTCTGGGTTACTTAGGCAGATGTGGGTGGAATCTTGTGATCAGCAGGATGGGGTAAGCCCAGCGTCCTTCTACACCACCATCTTTCCCTGTTTTTTCTTTTATTTCTCTTTTTTCTCAGTATTCTATCAAGCTTCTTTCAACAACCAGACTAAAACACACCTAGGATCTAGCTTCCTTTATTTATTTGTGTTGTTTTTAATCTTATGAATTTTTTTTAATTTTATTAATTCTTTTTCTTCCTCCAAAGTGATAAAATGAAAGAATTAACCCAAAAGAAGAACAGCAAGAAATAACAGCTCAGGGTTTAATCAACACAGATATAAGCAAGATGCCTGCACTAGAATTTACAATCACGGATAGTTGAGTTTGAAAAAAGCATAGAACCCCTTTGTGCAGAGATAGAAGTAAAATCCAGTCAGCAGAAAAGTAAAAATGCTGTAACCTAGATGAAATTTGGAATATATATCACAGTGTCAAGGATGAATGAAGAAGAGCAGTGCATCAGTGATATAGGAGACAAAATTATGGAGAATATTGAAGCAGAAAAAAGATGGAAAGTAAGTCAAAACAGCATGATACAAGACTTAAAGAACTCAGTGACTTATTAAAAAGGAATCAAATCCAAATCATGGAGTCCCAGAGGTAAAACAGAGAGAAAAAGGGGTAGAAGTTTTATATGAGCAAATCATAGTCCAAAACTTTCCTAACCTGGGGAAAGACACAAGCATCAACGTCCAATAAGCACAGAGAACTGTCATTAGATTCAAGAAAAACTGACCATCAACAAGGCATATAATAGTCAAATTCATAAAATACACAGACAAGGAAAGAATTCTGAAAGCATTAAGGAAAAATAGTCTATAACCTATAAGGGAAGACAGATCAGACACACAGTGGACCCATCAACAGAAATTTTGCAGACCAGAAAGAGTGGCAGGATATATTCATTGTGCTGAATTGGAAAAATATGCAGCCAAGAATTCGTTATCCAGAAAGTCAGTCATTAAAATCAAAGGAGAGATAAAGAGTTTCCCTGACAAACAAAAACTAATACAGTTTGTGAACACTAAAGAAGCCATGCAAGAGATTTTAAGGGGGACTCTCTGAGGGGAGAAAAAATGAAACAAAACAAAACAAAAGACCTAAAGTAAAAAAGACTAGAAAGGCCCAGAGAACACCACCAAATATTCCAACTCTACAGGCAACACAATGGCAATAAATGCATATCCTTCTGTACTCTAAATGTCAATGGACTGAAGGCTCCAACCAAAAGACATAGGGTATCAGAATGGATAAGAAAACAAGATCCATGTATATGCTGCTTCCAATAAACCCATTTTAGAACTAAATACACCTGTGGATTAAAAGTAAGGGGATGAAGAAACATCTAACATGCTAATGGTCACCAGGCGAAAGCTGGAGTAGCCATACTTATATCAGACAAAATAGATTTTAAAATAAAGACTGTAAGAAATGGGGCACCTGGGTGACTCAGTTGGTTAAGCGTCCGACTTCAGCTCAGGTCATGATCTCACAGTCTGTGAGTTTGAGCCCTGCATCAGGCACTGTGCTGACAGCTCAGAGCCTGGACCCTGCTTTGGATTCTGTGCCCCCCTCTCTCTCTGCCCCTCCCGTCCTCATGCTCTGTCTCTGTCTCAAAAATAAATAAAAACATTAAAAAAATTAAAGACTGTAAAAAAATGAAGAAGGGCATTAGATAATAATTAAGGAGTCTATCCACCAAGAATATCTAACAATTGTAAACATTTATGCCCCCATAGTGAGATACCCAAATATATACATCAATTAATCACAAACATAAAGAAATTAATTGGTAATAATACCAAAATAGTAGGAGACTTCAACACCCCATTTTCAGCAACGGACAGATCACCTAAACAGAAAATCAACAAGGAAACAATGACTTTGAGTGACACACTGGGCTGGATGGACTTAATAGATATATTCAAAACATTTCATCCTAAAGTAGCAGAATATACACTCTTCTTGAGTGCATATGGAACATTATCCAGAAAAGATGACATACTGGGACACAAAACAGCCCCCAACAAGTACAAAAAGATTGAGATCATATCGTGCACATTTTCAGGCCACAACACTATGAAACTTGAAACCAACAACCAGAAAAAAAAAATTAAGCCCACAGATACTTGGAGATTAAAAAACATCCTACTAAAGAATGAATGGGGTAACCAAGAAATTAAAGAGGAAATTCAAAAGTACATGGAAGCCAATTAAAATGATAACACCACAGTCCAAAACCTCAAGGATGCAGCAATGGCAGTCATAATAAGGAAGTATATAGCATTCCAGGCTTTCCTAAAGAAGGAGGAAAGATCTCAGATACATAACCTAACCTTACACCTTAAAGAGCTGGAAAAAGAAAAACAAATAAATCTGAAACCTGCAAAAGACTGGAAATAATAAAGACTAGAGCAGAAATTAATGATTTTGGGGAAAACAAAACAAAACAGTAGAACAGATCAATGAATCCAGGAGCTGGTTCTTTGAAAGAATTTAAAAAAATGATAAAACCCAAGCAATATTGATCAAAAAGAAGAAGGAAAGGACACAAATAAATAAAATCAAGAATGAGAGATCACAACCAACACCACAGAAATACAAACAATAATAAGAGAATATTATGAGCAATAACATGTCAATAAATTGGGCAATGTGGAAGAAATGGACACATTCCTAGAAATTTATAAACTACCAAAATTGAAACAGGAAGAAATAGAAAATTTAACAAGTAGAGAAATTGAAGTAGTAACCAAAAATTTCCCAAAAAGCAAGAATCCAGGGCTGGTGGCTTTCCAGGGGAATTCTACCAATCATTTAAAGAGGATTTAACACCTATTCATTTGAAGATGTTCCAAAACATAGAAAAGTAAGGACAACTTCCAAACTCATTCTATGAGGCCATCATTACCTTGATTTCAAAATCAGACAAAAACTCCACTATAAAGGAGAACTAGAGGGGTGCCTGGGTGGCTCATTGGGTTAAGCATCTGACTGGCTCAGGTCATGATCTCGCGGTTCATGAGTTCGAGCCCTGCATCAGGCTCTGTGCTGACAGATCAGAGACTGGAGCCTGCTTCCGATTCTGTGTCTCCCTTTTTCTCTGCCCCTCCCGTGCTCACGGTCTGTCTCTCCCTGTCTCTCAATAATAAATAAACATTAAAAAAATTTAAAGGAGAAATACAGAACAATTTCTCTGATGAACATGGATGCAAAAACTCTCAACAAGATACTAGCCAACCAAATCCAACAATACAATAGAAGAATTATTCACCATGATTACATGGGATTTATACCTGGGATACAGGACTGCTTCAATATCTGCAAATCAATTAATGCGATACATCACATCAATAAAAGAAAGAATAAGAACCACATGATCTTCTCAATAGATGCAGATAAAACAGTTGACAAAATACAACATCCTTTCTTGATAAAAACCTTCAAGAAAGTAGGCATAGAAGGATCATATCTCAATACCATAAAAGCCATATATGGAATACCCACTGCTAATATCATCCCCAATGGGGAAAAACTGAGAGTTTCTCCCTAAGGTCAGGAACAAGACAGAGATGTTCACTCTCATTACTGTTATTCAACATAGTGTTGGAAGTCCTAGCCTCAGTAATCAGAAGACAAAAAGGAATAAAAGACATCCAAATAAGCAAGGAGAAAGTCAAACTTTCACTCTTTGCAAATGACATGATACTCTATATGGAAAACCCAAAAGATTCCACTAAAAACTGCTACACCAAAAACTGATCTATGAATTCAGCAAAGTCACAGTATATAAAATCAATGCACAGAAATAGGTTACAATTTTATACACCAATAATGAAGCAGCAGAAAGAGAAATCAAGGAGTTGATGCCATTTACAATTGCACCAAAACCTATAAAATACCAAGGAAGAAATCTAACCAAAGAGGTGAAATATCTATACACTGAAAACTATAGAAACCTTATGAAAGGAATTGAAGAAGACACACACAAAAAAGGGAAAAAACATTCTATGTTCATGGATTGCAAGAACAAATATTAAAATGTCAATATTACCCGAGGGAGGAGCCAAGATGGTCGAATAGCATGGAATTTTTTTGTCTGTCTCGTGTCTGTGACCAACACTAAACCATCCTACACACCTAGAAAACTTACTGGAGGATTAACACAACAATCTGCACAACATGAACCACAGAATTCAGCAGGTACAAGGCGAGAGAAGTGAATTTGGGGAGCAAAAAGGTGCAGGAAGGGAGGTGCTTTGTGAGTGGAGAGAGGACAGAAATTGGGGGGCCGGGAGAATACAGGAAAAGCACCCCTCCCTAAAAGCAGCTGGAGAGAAAGAGGAAAATTAGAAACATCTGCAGGGACTAAACTAAAAAGGGAGAAAGGAGAAAGGAGAAAGGAGAGGGTTTAAATTCCATTAAGACTGTAAACAAGGGGAGGGCAAAGTCTGCAACTCTGCAGTTCAATACCTGGCGGTTCTCTGGTGGGAACGGCGAATCCCCAGGAACAGAGTGGGGTCTGGGAGGTTCTTGGCCCACAAGGGGAAAAGAGGTTCCACTGCTGGAAGGACATTTGGTAGAAACTGTTGAAGCCACCTGGTCCCAGCAGACCCCAGAAAACGGCCACATTCACTGGTGCTGGAACAAGGTCGTTAAGGGTGAAGCATGGTGCCAGAGATGTGTTGTGATTTTCCATAATCCCTGAAAAGCTGCTGCTACACTATCAACAAACTTTTTCTGGGGTGGGATGGCACCTGGCTGTAGTCTTAAGGCACTGGCAGCAGCAGGGTCCAGCAAGTGTTCCTGGGTGCAGCCGACATTTGGCCATTGCTTATTCGGCCATTGCTCAGTGAGACCCTCCTGCAGAGGGGCTGAACAGGTCAAAACCACAGTCCTTCAGAAGTAAGGGGCTGGGGAAAAGAGCTGCATCTGAGACAAAACTCAGGGGCGAGGTACTGCCTGGGGCCTGGTCACGGAGAGTGAAAAAGGGGGGGAGTGGATGAAAGCGGAAGATAGAGGACAGGTGCTCAATTGCTGATCTGGGAGAACAGACTGGGTAGCTGGGTGGCGCCATTTTCACCGCTCCTGTGCATGTGCATAGGCACCTATGAGCACCACAACACTCCACCCCAGTAGGCTAGCAGTGCCATCTAGTGGACAGCAGAGCTGTTACACTGAGCCCTACTCAACTGGGCCAAATTTGCTCTTCAAGAACGCAAGTCTCACCACCGGCTTAGTTTATGGACTATAAAGTGCTACATAGACTGCCTTTTAGGGGAAAACAAAGTAATTTCAGTCCTCCTTCAAGGTGTTAGCAGGTCCATCTTTTCAATTTTCGTTCTTTTTTTTCTCTTTTACTCTTCTTTTTCTTGAATACAGAAAGAGAAAAAATCATTTTTATTTTCAATTTTCATTAAATATATATTTTCATTAATTTTTATTACTATATTTTTAAATTTTGCGTAATTTTTTTCAAATTATATTTTACTTCCATCATTTTATTTTAGTCTAATTCACTGTGTTCACCTTTTCAAATTTTCAAACAATATCCTTTTTTTTTCTTTTTCTTTTTTCTTATTTCCTTTTTTTTCTTTATCTTGAATGCAGAAAGAGAAAAACTTCACTTTTACTTTCAATTTCTATTAAAATATATTTTTTTAATTTTTTACTATAGTTTTTGCTTTTATTTAATTTTTTTTCAAATTCTATTTTACTTCCACCATTTTATTTATTTATTTTTATTTTTGTATTATATGAAATTTATTGTCAAATTAGTTTCCATACAACACCCAGTGCTCATCCCAAAAGATGCCCTCTTCAATGCCCATCACCTATCCTCCCCTCCCTCCCACCCCCCATCAACCCTCAGTTTGTTCTCAGTGTTCAAGAGTCTCTTATGCTTTGGCTCTCTCTCCCACTCTAACCGCTTTTTTTCCTTCCCCTCCCCCATGGGTTTCTGTTAAGTTTCTCAGGATCCACATAAGAGTGAAAACATATGGTGTCTGTCTTTCTCCGTATGGCTTATTTCACTTAGCATCACACTCTCCAGTTCCATCCACGTTGCTACAAAGGGCCATATTTCATTCTTTCTCATTGCCACGTAGTACTCCATTGTGTATATAAACCACAGTATCTTTATCCATTCATCACTTGATGGACATTTAGGCTTTTTCCACAATTTGGCTATTGTTGAGAGTGCTGCTATAAACATCGGGGTACAAGTGCCCCTATGCATCAGTACTCCTGTATCCCTTGGGTAAATTCCTAGCAGTGTTACTGCTGGGTCATAGGGTAGGTCTATTTTTAATTTTTTGAGGAACCACCACACTATTTTCCAGAGTGGCTGCACCAGTTTGCATTCCCACCAACAGTGCAAGAGGGTTCCCATTTCTCCACATCCTCTCCAGCATCTATAGTCTCCTGAATTGTTCATTTTGGCCACTCTGACTGGCATGAGGTGATATCTGAGTGTGGTTTTGATTTGTATTTCCCTGATGAGGAGCGACGTTGAGCATCTTTTCATGTTCCTGTTGGCCATCTGGATGTCTTCTTTAGAGAAATTTCTGTTCATGTTTTCAACCCATTTCTTCACTGGATTATTTGTTTTTTGGGTGTGGAGTTTGGTGAGCTCTTTATAGATTTTGGATACTAGCCCTTTGTCTGATATGTCATTTGCAAATATCTTTTCCCATTCTGTTGGTTGCCTTTTAGTTTTGTTGATTGTTTCCTTTGCTGTGCAGAAGCATTTTATCTTTATGAGGTCCCAATAGTTCATTTTTGTTTTTAATTTCCTTGCTTTTGGAGATGTTTCAAGTAAGAAATTGCTGCGGCTGAGGTCAGAGAGGTCTTTTCCTGCTTTCTTCTCTAGGGTTTTGATGGTTTCCTTTCGTACATTCAAGTCCTCTTTCCATTTTAAGTTAATTTTTGGAATGGTGTTAGAAAGTGGTCTAGTTTCATCCTTCCACATGGTGCTGTCCAGTTCTCCCAGCACCATTTGTTAAAGAGACTGTCTTTTTTCCATTGGATATTCTTTCCTGCTTTGTCAAAAATTAGTTAGGCATACGTCTGTGGGTCTATTTCTGGGGTTTCTATTCTATTCCATTGGTCTATGTGTCTGTTTTTGTGCCAATACCATGCTGCCTTGGTGATTACACCTTTGTAGTAGAGGCTAAAGTCGGATTGTGATGCCTCCTGCTTTGGTCTTCTTCTTCAAAATTACTTTGGCTATTCGGAGTCTTTTGTGGTTCCATGTGAATTTTAGGATTGCTTGTTCTAGCTTCGAGAAGAATGCTGGTGCAATTTTGATTGGGAGTGCATTGAATGTGTAGATAACTTTGGGTAGTATTGACATTTTAACAATATTTATTCTTCCAACCCATGAGCAGGGAATGTCTTTCCATTTCTTTATATCTTCTTCAATTTCCTTCGCAAGCTTTCTATGGTTTTCAGCATACAGATCTTGTACATCTTTGGTTAGATTTATCCCTAGGTATTTTATGTTTCTTGGTGCAATTGTGAATGGGATCAGTTTCTTTATTTGTCTTTATGTTGCTTCTTTATTAGTGTATAAGAATGCAACTGATTTCTGTACATTGATTTTGTGTCCTGCAACTTTGCTGAATTCATGTATCAGTTCTAGCAGACTTTTGGTGGAGTCTATCGGATTTTCCATGTATAATATCATGTCATCTGCAAAAAGCGAAGGTTTCACTTCATCTTTGCCAATTTTGATGCCTTTGATTTCCTTTTGTTGTCTGATTGCTGATGCTAGCACATCCAACAGTATGTTAAACAACAGCGGTGAGAGTGGACATCCCTGTCGTGTTCCTGATCTCAGGGGGAAAGATCTCAGTTTTTCCCCATTGAGGATGATATTATCTGTGTGCTTTTCATAAATGGCTTTTATGATGTTTAAGTATCTTCCTTCTATCTCGACTTTCTCGAGGGTTTTTATTAAGAAAGGATGCTGAATTTTGTCAAATGCTTTTTCTGCATCGACTGACAGGATCATATGGTTCTTATCTTTTCTTTTATTAATGTGATTGACTTGCGAATGTTGAACCAGCCCTGCATCCCAAGAATGAATCCCACTTGATCATGGTGAATAATTCTTTTCATAAGCTGTTGAATTCGATTTGCTAGTATCTTATTGAGAATATTTGCATCCATATTCATCAGGGATATTGGCCTGTAGTACTCTTTTTTTACTGGGTCTCGGGCTGGTTTAGGAATCAAAGTCATACTGGCTTCATAGAATGAGTCTGGAAGTTTTCATTCCCTTTCTATTTTTTGGAACAGCTTGAGCAGGATAGGTATTATCTCTGCTTTAAATGTCTGGTACAATTCTCCAGGGAAGCCATCTGGTCCTGGACTCTTATTTGTTGGGAGATTTTTGATAACTGATTCAATTTCTTCGCTGGTGATGGGTCTGTTCAAGCTTTCGATTTCCTCCTGTTTGTGTTTTGGAAGTGTGTGGATGTTTAGGAATTTGTCCATTTCTTCCAGGTTGTCCAGTTTGTTGGGATATAATTTTTCATAGTATTCCCTGATAGTTGCTTGTCTTTCTGAGGGATTGGTTGTAATATTTCCATTTTCATTCATGATTTTATCTATTTGGGTCATCTCCCTTTTGTTTTTGAGAAGCCTGGCTAGAAGTTTATCAATTTTGTTTATTTTTTCAAAAAACCAACTCTTGGTTTCATTGATCTGCTCTACAGTTTTTTTAGATTCTCTATTGTATATTTCTGCTCTGATCTTTATTATTTCTCTTCTTCTGCTAGGTTTGAGGTGTCTTTGCTGCTCTGCTTCTATTTCCTTTAGGTTTGCTGTTAGATTTTTTTATTTGGGGTTTTTCTTGTTGCTTGAGATAGGCCTGGATTACCATGTAGTTTCCTCTCAGGACCACCTTTGCTGCCTCCCAAAGCGTTTGGATTGTTGTATTTTCATTTTCGTTTGTTTCCATATATTTTTTGATTTCTTCTCTAATTGCCTGGTTGACACACTCATTCTTTAGTAGGGTGTTCTTTAACCTCCATGCTTTTGGAGGTTTTCCAGACTTTTTCTTGTGGTTGATTTCAAACTTCATAGCATTGTGGTCTGAAAGTATGCATGGTATGATCTCAATTCTTGTATATTTATGAAGGACTGTTTTGTGACCCAGTAGGTGATCTATATTGGAGAATGTTCAATGGACACTCGAGAAGAAAGTATATTCTGTTGCTTTGGGATGCAGAGTTGTAAATATATCTGTCAAGTCCATCTGATCCAATGTATCATTCAGGGCCCTTGTTTCTTTATTGACCGTGTGTCTAGATGATCTATCCATTTCTGTGAGTGGGGTGTTAAAGTCCCCTGCAATTACCACGTTCTTATCAATAAGGTTGCTTATGTTTATGAGTAATTGTTTTATATATTTGGGGGCTCCCATATTTGGTGCATAGACATTTATAATTGTTAGTTCTTCTTGATAGATAGACCCTGTAATTATTATATAATGCCTTTCTTCGTCTCTTGTTACAGCCTTTAATTTAAAGTCTAGTTTGTCTGATATAAGTATGGCTACTCCAGCTTTCTTTTGACATCCAGTAGCATGATAAATAGTTCTCCATCCCTTTACTTTCAATCTGAAGGTGTCCTCAGGTCTAAAATGAGTCTCTTGTAGACAGCAAATAGATGGGTCTTGTTGTTTTATCCATTCTGATGCCTTGTGTCTTTTGGTTGGAGCATTTAGTCCATTTACGTTCAGTGTTATTACAGAAAAATATGGGTTTAGAGTCATTGTGATGTCTGTAGGTTTCATGCTTGTAGCGATGTCTCTGGCACTTTGTCTCACAGGATCCCCCTTAGGATCTCTTGTAGGGCTGGTTTAGTGGTGATGAATTCCTTCAGTTTTTGTGTGTTTGGGAAGACCTTTATCTCTCCTTCTATTCTAAATGACAGACTTGCTGGATAAAGGATTCTCGGCTGCATATTTTTTTCTGTTCATCACATTGAAGATCTCCTGCCATTCCTTTCTGGCCTGCTAAGTTTCAGTAGAGAGATCGGTCACGAGTCCTATAGGTCTCCCTGTATATGTGAGAGCATGTTTATCCCTAGCTGCTTTCAGAATTTTCTCTTTATCCTTGTATTTTGCCAGTTTCACTATGATATGTCATGCAGAAGATCGATTCAAGTTCCGTCTGAAGGGAGTTCTCTGTGCCTCTTGGAGTTCAATGCCTTTTTCCTTCCCCAGATCCGGGAAGTTCTCAGCTATTATTTCTTCAAGTACACCTACAGCACCCTTCCCTCTCTCTTCCTCCTCTGGAATACCAATTATGCATAGATTATTTCTCTTTAGTGCATCACTTTTTTCTCTCATTTTCCCCTCATACTCCTGGACTTTCTTATCTCTCCTTTTCGCAGATTCTTCTTTTTCCATAATTTTATCTTCTAGTTTACCTAGTCTCTCCTCTGCCTCTTCAATCCAAGCTGTGCTCATCTCCATTTTATTTTGCAGCTCGTTTATAGCATTTTTAGCTCCTCCTGACTGTTCCTTAGTCCCTTGATCTCTGTAGGAAGAGATTCTCTGCTGCCCTTTATACTGTTTTCAAGCCCAGCGATTAATTTTATGACTATTATTCTAAATTCACTTCTGTTATATTGTTTAAATCGTTTTTGATCAGTTCATTAGCTGTCGTTATTTCCTGGCAGTTTTTTTGAGTGGAAATCTTCCATTTCGCCATTTTGGATAGTCCCTGGGGTGGTGCAGAACTGCTGGGTACTTCCCCTGTGCTGTCTTGAATAACTTGCATTGGTGGGCGGGGCCCCAGTCAGACCTGATGTCTGCCCCCAGCCCACTGCTGGGGCCACAGTCAGACTGGTGTGTTCCTTCTCTTCCCTTCTCCTAGGGGTGGGGTTCACTGTGGGGTGGCATGGCCTGTCTGGGCTACTTGCACATTGCCAGGCTTGTGGTGCTGGGGATCTGGTGTATTAGCAGGGGTGGATCGGCAAGGTGCACAGGGGCGGGAGGGGCAGGCTCAGCTCACTTTTCTTTTGTAGGTCTGTTTCAGGAGGTGCCCTGCAGCACCAGGAGTGTGTCAGACACACCGGAGGGATGGATCCGCAGAAGCACAGCATTTGTTGGTTTCACGGTGCAAGCAAGTTCCCTGGCAGGAACTGGTTCCCTTTGTGATTTTGGCTGGGGGATGGGCGAGGCAGATGGCACTGGCGAGTGCCTTTGTTCCCACCCAGCTGCGCTCTATAGTCCAGGGCTCAACAACTCTCCCTCCCGTTGTCCTCCAGCCCTCTTGCTCTCTGAGCAGAGCTGTTAACTTATAACCTTCCAGATGTTAAGTCCCGCTTGCTGTCAGAACAGACTCTGTCCGGCCCCTCCACTTTTGCAAGCCAGACTTGGGGTCTCTGTTTTGCCAGCAGGCTGCCCCTCCGCCCCAGCTCCCTCCCGCCAGTCCGTGTAGTGCGCACTGCCTCTCTGCCCTTCCTACCCTCTCCGTGGACCTCTTGTCTAAGCTTGGCTCTGGAGAATCGATTCTGCTAGTCTTCTGGTGATTTTCTGGGTTATTTAGGCAGGTGTGGGTGTAATCTAAGTGATCAGCAGGACGCGGTGATCCCAGCATCCTCTTACACTGACTTCTTCCCAGTCAAGGTCTCCATCATTTTATTTTAGTCTACTACAGTGTATTCACTTTTTCAAATTTTCAAACATTTTTTTTCTATTTTCTTTTTTCTCTTTGTTCTCTTTTTCGTTACTTTTCTTTTTCTTGAATATAGAAAAATAAAAAAATATATTTTTAATTTTTATTAACATTATTTTTCTTTAATTTTTTTACTACTATATTCTTTACTTTTGTGTATATATTTTTAATTATATTTTACTTCTATCTCTTTTTGGTCCACTCAGTGTATTCACTTTTTCAAATTCTCAAACGATTTTCTTTTTTTTCCTTCCCCCTTTTTTTTTCCTGATAATCTGTCAAACCACTTTCAACACTCATACCAAAACACACCTAGGATCTAGCATCATTTATTCGATTAGTGTGTGTGTGTGTGTGTGTGTGTGTGTGTGTGTTTAATTTTTTAATTTTAACTTTTTTTAACTTTAATTTTACTTTCAATTTTTCTACCTCATTAATTCCTTTTTCCCCTTCAAAATGACAAAACGAAGGAATTCACCCCAAAATAAAGAGCATGAGGAAATAACAGCAAGGGCTTTTGCCAACATAGATACACGGAAGATGTCTGAACCAGAATTTAGAATCATGATAATAAGAATACTAGCTGGAATCGAAAATAGATTAGAATCCCTTTCGGCAGAGATAAAAGAAGTAAAAAATATCCAGAATGAAATTAAAAATGCTGTAACTGAGCTGCAATCACGGATGGATGCAGTAGCGGCAAGGACGTGGCAGAACAGAGAATCGATATAGATGACAAAGTTATAGAGAATAACAAAGCAGAAAAAAAGAGGGAGATTAAGGCAAAAGAGCACAATTAAAGAATTAGAGAAATCAGTGACTCTTTCAAAAGGAACATTGTAATGATAGGCGTCCCAGAAGAGGAAGAGAGAGAAATAGGGGTAGAAGGGTTATATGAGCAAATCATAGTGGAAAACTCTCCTAACCTGGAGAAAGACACAGACATTAAAATCCAGGAAGCACAGAGGACCCCCATTATATTCAACAAAAACTGACCATCAACAAGGCATATCATAGTCAAATTCACAAAATACTCAGGCAAGAAGAAAATTATGAAAACAAGGGAAAAAAAGTCCCTAACCTACAAGGGAAGACATATCAGGTTTGCAGCAGATTTATTCACAGAAATTTGGCAGGCCAGAATGGAGTGGCATGATATCTTCAGTGAGCTGACTCAGAAAAATATGCAGCCAAGAATTCTTTAACCAGCAAGACTGTCATTCAAAATATAAGGAGAGGTAAAAAGTTCCCCAAACAAAACTTAAAGGAGTTTGTGACCACTAAAACAGCCATGCAACAACTTTTAAGGGGGACTTTCTGAGGGGAGAAAAGATGGAAGGAAAAAAAAATATATATATATATATACATATATATATATATATATATATATATATATATATATATATTAAAAGCAACTAAAGATTAGAAAGGACCAGAGAGCACCACCAGAAACTCCAACTCTACAAACATCATAATGGCAATAAATTCATATCTTTCAGTATTCACTCTAAACGTCAATGGACTCAATGATCCAATCAAAAGACATAGGGTAACAGAATGGATAAGAAAACAAGGTCCAGGGGCGCCTGGGTGGCGCAGTCGGTTAAGCGTCCGACTTCAGCCAGGTCACGATCTCGCGGTCTGTGAGTTCGAGCCCCGCGTCAGGCTCTGGGCTGATGGCTCGGAGCCTGGAGCCTGTTTCCGATTCTGTGTCTCCCTCTCTCTCTGCCCCTCCCCCGTTCATGCTCTGTCTCTCTCTGTCCCAAAAATAAATAAAAAAAAAACGTTGAAAAAAAAAAAAAAAAAAAAAGAAAACAAGGTCCATCTGTATGCTGTTTACAGGAGACCCACTTTAGACCTAAAGACTCCTTCAGATTGAAAATAAGGGGATGGAGAACCATCGATCATGCTAATGGTCAACAGAAGAAAGCTGGAGTAGCCATACTTATATCAGACAATCTAGACTTTAAAATAAAGACTGTAACAAGGATACAGAAGGGAAGTATATCATAATCAAGGGGTGTATAGGCCAAGAAGAGCTAACAATTATAAACATGTATGTGCCAAATGTGGAAGCACCCAAACATATAAATCAATTAATCACAAACATCAAGAAACTCATCGCTAGTAATATAATAGTAGGAGACATCCACACCCCACTCACAGCAATGGAAAGATCATCTAATAGAAAAATCAACAAGGAAACAATGGCTTTGAATGACACACTGGACCAGATGGATTTAACAGATATATTCAGAACATTTCATCCTGAAGCAGCAGAATATACATTCTTCCCCAGTTCACATGGAACATTCTCCAGAATAGATCATATACTGGGACACAAATCAGCCCTAAGTAACTACAAAAAGATCGAGATCATACCGTGCATATTTTCAGACCACAATGCTATGAAACGCGAAATCGACCACAAGAAAAAATTTGGAAAGGTAACAAATACTTAGAGACTGAAGAACATCCTACTAAAGAATGAATGGGCTAATGAAGCAGTTAAAGAGGAAATTAAAAAGTATATAGAAGTCAATGAAAATGATAACACCACAACCCCAAACCTCTGGGATGCAGCAAAGGTGGTCATAAGAGGAAAGTATATAGCAATCCAGCCTTTCCTAAAGAAGGAAGAAAGATCTCAGATACACAACCTAACCTTGCGCCTTAAGGAGCTGGAAAAAGAAAAGCAAATAAAACCCCAAACCAGCAGAAGACAGGAAATAATAAAGATTAGAGCAGAAATTAATGCTATTGAAACCAAAAAACAAACAAACAAAAAAATAAATAAATAAAAACCGGAAGAACAGATCAATGAAACCAGAAGCTGGTTCTTTGAAAGAATTAACAAAATTGATAAACCACTAGCCAGTCTGATCAAAAAGAAAAAGGATAGGGCCCAAATAAATAAAATCAAGAATGAAAGAGTAGAGATCACAACCAACACAGCAGAAAGAAAAACAATAATAAGAGAATATTATGAGCAATTATATGGCAATAAAATGGGCAACATGGAAGAAAAAGACAAATTCCTAGAAACATATACACTGCCAAAACTGAAACAGGAAGAAATAGAAAACTTGAACAGACCCATAACCAGTAAAGAAATCAAATTAGTAATCAAAAATCTCCCAAAACACAAGAGTCCAGGGCCAGATGGCTTTCCAGGGGAATTCCACCAAACATTTAAGGAAGAGTTAACACCTATTCTCTTGAAGCTGTTCCAAAAATATATATATATATAGAAATGGAAGGAAAATTCCAAACTCTTTCTATGAAGTCAGCATTACCTTGATTCCAAAACCAGACAGAGACCCCACTAAAAAAGAGAATTATAGACCAATTTCCCTGATGAATATGGATGCAAAAATCCTCAACAAGGTATTAGCCAACTGGATCCAACAATAGATTAAAAAAATTATTTGCCACGACCAAGTGGGATTTATACCTGGGATGCAGGACGGCTACAACATCTGCAAAACAATTAACATGATTCATCACATCAGTAAAATAAAGGACAAGAACCATATGATCCTCTCAATAGATGCAGAGAAAGCATTTGACAAAATACAGCATTCTTTCTTGATAAAAAAAACCCTCAAGAAAGTAGGGATATAAAGGGCATACCTTGAGATCATAAAAGTTATATATGAAAGACCCAACGCTAATATCATTCTCAATGGGGAATAACTGAGAGCTTTCCCCCTAAGGTCAGGGACAAGACAGAGATGTCCACTCTCACCACTGTTATTAAACATAGTATTGGAATTCTTAGCCTCTGCAATCAGACAACACAAAGAAATAAAAGGCATCCAAATGGACCAGGAGGTGGTCAAACTTTCACTCTTTGCAGATGATATGGTACTTTATATGGAAAACCCTAAGGATCCCACCAAAAAACTGCTAGAATTGATTCATGAATTCAGCAAAGTTGTAGGATATAAAATCAATGCACAGAAATAGGTTGCATTCCTGCACACCAACAATGAAGTGACAGAAAGAGAAATCAAGGAATCGATCCCATTTACAGTTGCACCGAAAACCATAGAATACCTAAGAATAAGTCTAACCAACGAGGTGAAAAATCTATACACTGAAATGTATAGAAAGCTTATGAAATAAATTGAAAAAAGACACACAAAAATGGAGAAAGAGTCCATGCTCCTGGATAGAATGAACAATATTGTTAAAATGTAAATACTACCCAAAGCAATCTACATATTCAATGCCGTCCCTATTAAAGTAACACCAGCATTCTTCACAGAGCTAGAACAAATAATCCTAAAATTTGTATGGAACAAGAAAAGACCCCGAATAGCCAAAGCGATCTTGAAGAAGAAAACCAAAGTAGCAGGCATCACAATCCCAGACTTCAAGTTATACTACAAAGCTGTAATCATCAAGACAGTATGGTACTGACACAAGAACAGACACTCAGATCAGTGGTACAGAATAGAGAACCCAGAAATGGACCCACAAATGTATGGCCAACTAATCTTTGACAAAGCAGGAAAGAATATCCAATGGAATAAAGACAGACTTTTCAGCAAGTGGTGCTGGGAAAACTGGACAGCGACATGCAGAAGAATGAACCTGGACTACTTTCTTATACCATACACAAAAATAAAATCAAAATGGATGAAAGACCTCAATGTAAGACAGGAAGCCATCAAAATTCTCGAGGAGAAAGCAGGCAAAAACTTCTTTAATTTTGTCCAGAGCAACTTCTTACTCAACACGTCTCTGGAGGCAAGGGAAACAAAAGCAAAAATGAACTACTGGGACCTCATCAAATAAAAAGCTTCTGCACAGTGAAGGAAACAATCAGCAAAACTAAAAGGCAACCTACAGAATGGGAGAAGATATTTGCAAATCACATATCAGATAAAGGGTTAGTATCCAAAATCTATAAAGAACTTATCTAACTCAACACCCAAAAACAAATAATCCGAGGAAGAAATGGGTAAAAGACATGAAGAGACACTTCTCTAAGGAAGACATCCAGATGGCCAACCGACACATGAAAAAATGCTTAACATCACTCATCATCAGGCAAATACAAATGAAAACCACGATGAGATACCTCCTCACAATTGTCAGAATGGCTAACATTAACAACTCAATCAACAACAGATGTTGGCAAGGATGCAGAGAATGAGGATCTGTTTTGTATTGTTGGTGGCAGTGCAAGCTGGTGCAGCCACTCTGGAAAACAGTATGGAGGTTCCTCAGAAAGTAAAAATAGAACTACCCTATGACCCAGCAATTGCACTACTAGGCATTTAGCCAAGGGTTACAGGTGCTGTTTCAAAGGCACACATGCACCCCAATATTTATAGCAGCGCCTTCAACAATAGCCAATGTATGGAAAGAGCCCAAATGTCCCTCGATGGATGAATGGGTAAAGGAAATATATATAATGGAATATTACTCGGCAATCAAAAAGAATGAAATCTTGCCATTTGCAACTACGTGGATGGAAGTGGAAGTTATTATGCTAAGTGAAATTAGTCCACCAGAGAAAGAAAAAATCATTTGACTTCACTCATATGAGGACTTTAAGAGACAAAAGAGATGAACATAAGGGAAGGGAAACAAAAATAATATAAAAACAGGGAGGGGGACAAAACAGAAGAGACTCATAAATACGGAGAACAAACTGAGGGTTGCTGGAGGGGTTGTGGGAGGGGGAATAGGCTAAATGGGTAAGGAGCATTAAGGAATCTACTCCTTAAATGATTGTTTTACTATATGCTAACTAATCTGGATGTAAATTAAAAAAAAAATAAAGTTAAAAAAAAGGAACAACATCAGAATCATAGGGGTCCCAGAAGAGGAAGAGAGAAAAATAGGGGTAGAAGGGTTATGTAAGCAAATCACAGAGGAAAACTTTCCTAATCTGGGGAAATACACAGACATCAACATCCAGGAAGCACAGAGGACTCCCATTAGACTCAACAAAAACCGGCCATCAACAAAGCATATCATGGTCAAATTCACAAAATACTCAGGCAAAGAGAGAATCATAAAAACAGCAAGGGAAAAAAAGTCCCTAACCTCCCAGGGAAGACAGATCAGGTTTGCAGCAGACCTATCCACAGAAACTTGGCAGGCCAGAAAGGAATGGCAGGATATATTCAGTGTGCTGAATCAGAAAAATATGAAGCCAAGAATTCGTTATCCAGCAATGCTGTCATTCAAAATAGAAGGAGAGATAAAAAAGTTTCCCAGACAAACAAAACTTAAAGGAGTTTGTGACCAATAAACCATCCCTGCAACATATTTTAAGGGGGACTTTCTGAGGGGAGAAAAGATGAAAATATAAATATATAAATAATATAAAAATAATATAGAATAATATAAAAATAATATAATTGTAATAACATAATAACTATATAAATAAATATAAATAAAATAAATATAAAATAATATAACAGTAAATTATAATAAAATAATATAAAATAAAAATAATATAAGAAAATAACATAAAAACAGGGAGGGGGACAAAACAGAAGAGACTCATAAATATTGAGAAAAAAACTGAATATTACTGGAGGCATTGTGGGAGGGGGCATGGGCTAAATGGGTAAGGTGTATTAAGGAATCTACTCCTGAAATCATTGTTGCACTACATGCTAAATAATTTGGATGTAAGTTTTAAAAAATTAAAAATTAAATTAAAAATTAAAATAATATAAAATAAAAAAGGATAGTATTATATACCTTAAAAAAATGTCAATACTACCCAAAACAACTTACATATTCACTGCAACCCTATCAAAATAACACCAGCATTCTTCACAGAGCTAGAACAAACAAACCTAAAATTTGTATGAATCCAGAAGAGATCCTGAATAGCCATAGCAATCCTGAAAAAGAAAGCCATAGCTGAAGCCATCACAGTTAGGGACTTCAAGATGTATTACAAAGCTGTAATCATCAAGACAAGTGTGGTACTGGTATGAAGACAGACACTTAGATCAATGGAACAGAATAGAGAACCCAGAAATAGACCCAGAAATGTATGGCCAACTTATCTTTGGTAAAGCTGAAAAGAATATCCAGTGGAATAAAGACAGTCTCTTCAGCAAGTGGTGTTGGGAAAACTGGACAGCGAGATGCAGAAGAATGAACCTGGACCACTTTCTTAACACCGTAAAAAAACAAACTCAGAATGGTGAAAGACCTAAACGTAAAACAGCAAGCCATCAAAATACTAGAGAATTAAGCAGGAAAAAAAACCTCTTTGACCTTGGTTGCAGCAACTTCTTAATCAACATTTCATAACATTTCATAATCAACTTCATAACCAACATGAGTGTGATAGTTTCCCTAAGTTAAACAAAATGCAAAAATTGGTTTTTTTAAACTTCCATCACACAGAATCACGCATAAATTATATGCATATATAGAAACATTTAATTCTTTTTAGGGTGAACAAAATTCCAGTGTATTAGTGTAACAAAAGTTGTTAAATGACAAATGTGGTTGATACCTTACACAGAAGATCGCTCCACCCTCAAAGCGCCAACACAGCTCCTGCTGAAAACTACTGAAATTTTGGATTCTTAACCAAATTTCACAATCATCAAATCAATTCCATGAAGCTCTGTGACTGTCACTTGCCCTCCAGAAAGACTGTGAATTTTAGATTCTCACACACAATGTATTATAAATAATGCCCACACTTTCACTAACAGTTATTTTTAAATGCAGTATGATAAACATGTGCAATAAAGTACAAGGAATAATTTTATAGAAACCAAGATACTCATTATCCAAATTTACCACCTTCTGATATTTAGCATTCTTTCCTGGTAGTCTTTTGCACCAAATGCATCAGGGCAATATGGGTGGGTGGGTGAACAGAGCATGGGGTGGTACCTTCAAATGGTAAGACAGGATTGTCAGTGAAGCTTCAAGAAGGAGGAGTCATTTGAGCTGAGAAAGGATAAATAGTCAAATAGACCTTGGATAGGTCTCCAAGGGGGCATTCCAGGTCTGATCTATGGTACAGATTAGAGAATGTTCAAAAGTATATTTGGTGGTTACCATAGATAATCCAGTATTGCTTAATTGTACGTTAATAGATAAATTGAGAAATTATGGGTAGATAGGGCCAGCTAAGTCTCTGAGAGCCTCAAACACTGTGGCCACAGAATCAGGATGTTACCCTGTAAAAATTTTTTTAATGTTTATTTATTTTTGAAAGAGACAGACAGAGACAGGGAGAGAGAGAGAGAGAGAGAGAGAGAGAGAGAGAGAGAAAGAGAGAGAGAGAGAGAGAGAAAGAAAGAAAGAAAGAGAATCTGAAACAGGATCCAGGCTCCGAGCTGCCAGCACAGAGCTGGATGCGGGGTTCTAATTCATGAGCTGTGAGATCATGACCTAAGATAAAATCAGACGCTTCACTGACTGAGCCACCCAGGTGCCCTGGATGATACCCTGTAGGTTGATTGTTTACAAACTTGACTGAACATCAGAACCTCTGTGTTTTTGTTTGCTCATTAGTTGTTTAATTTTGGTGTTGGGGATAGGTAAGGAGAACAAACGTCAAGATCTGAGCTGGGTTCCTCAAAGATAACTTATTAACCACCATTAGGCCTGGACAGTCAATGCCTATAGTTTTTGTCTTGAGATGATTAACTGTCTCTTTCAAATTCAAGATCTAAATGTGAGAGTATCTACAAGTTTTACCTGAAATATCCACAGATGTATGCTGAAGATGCACACCATTAACACTAGGAAGTTTCCACTCACTCTGTAAAATAAAAATGCTTAGCCAAACCCTTAATCTCTCAGAAACATGGGGTATCAGGGCTGTACAGGGTCTGAGTCAAATAGCAGTAGTTTTCATAAACACCACCATATAACCACCATCCCAATCCAGATATAGAATTTTATTAGTACCCCAGAGGGCTCTTCCATGTTCTCCTCCAGGCCATTACTACACTGCCTCTATGCAAAGTTCACTACTCAATAAACTCAAAATGGATGAAAGACCTAAATGTAAGACAGGAGGCCATCAAAATCCTTGAGGAGAAAGCAGGCAAAAACCTCTTTGATCTTGGCCGCAGCAACTTCTTACTCAACACATCTCCAGAGGCAAGGGAAACAAAAGCAAAAATGAACTATTGGGACCTCATCAAAATAAAAACCTTCTGCAGAGTGAAGGAAATAATCAGCAAAACAAAAAGGCACCCGGCGGAATTGGAGAAGATATTTGCAAATGACATATCAGATAAAGGGTTAGTATCCAAAATCTATAAAGAACTTATCAAACTCAACACCCAAAAAGCAAATAATCCAGTGAAGAAATGGGCAAAAGATATGAATAGACACTTCTCCAAAGAAGACATCCAGGTGGCCAACCGACACATGAAAAAAATGCTCAACATCTCTCATCATCTGGGAAATATAAATCAAAACCACAATGAGATACCACCTGACACCTGTCAGAATGGCTAACATTAACAACTCAGGCAACAACAGATGTTGGCGAGGATGCGGAGAAAGAGGATCTCTTTGGCACTGCTGGTGGGAATGCAAACTGGTGCAGCCCCTCTGGAAAATAGTAAGGAGGTTCCCCAAAAAATTAAAAAAAGAAATACACTATGACCCAGCAATTGCACTACTAGGTATTGATCCAAGGGATACAGGTATGCTCTTTCGAAGGGGCACATGCACCCCAATGTTTATAGCAGCACTATCAACAATAGCCAAAGTATGGAAAGAGCCCAAGTGTCCATCTATGGATGAATGGATAAAGAAGATGTGGTATATATACACAATGGAGTATTACTCGGCAATCCAAAAAGAATGACATCTTGCCATTTGCAACTATGTGGATGGAACTAGAGGGTATTATGCTAAGCAAAATCAATCAGTCAGAGAAAGAAAAATATCATATGACTTCACTCATATAAGGACTTTAAGTCAGAGAACAGGTGAACATAAGGGAAGGGAAGGAAAAATAATATAAAAACAGGGAGGGGGACAAAACGTAAGAGACTCTTAACTATGGAGAACAAACAGGATTATTGGAGGGGTTGTGGGTGGGGGGGATGGGCTAAATGGGTAAGGGGCATTAAGGAATCTACCCCTGAAATAATTATTGCACTATATGCTAACTAACTTGGATGTAAATTTTTTAAAAAAATGAAATAAAATTTTTTAAAAAGCTGAAAAAAATAAAAAAAAAACAAAGTTCACTACTATTCTGATTGCTAATGTCATAGATTAGTTTGTCTGTTTTTGATCTTAAAAAAAAGGAAATCATACAGTATTAACTGTTTTGTGTCTGAATTCTTTAGGCTTGTTGGAGTTATTCAAATTATCACATTTTGTGACAGTTTGTTTATTTTCATTACTCTACAGTATTCCATTCTTTGACTTTACCATACTTAATTTATCCATTCTTGTTGATGGGCATTTGTTTGTTTTCAGCTTTGGATTATTATGAATGATGCTTCTATGAGCATTTTTGTGCATATATTATTAATTATTGAGAATATGCCTATGAGTGCAGTTGATAGGCTATCAGATGTGTGTAAGTTCAGCCTTAATAGATAGTGTTTTACAAAGTGCTTGTATCAATTCATACCCTATCAGCAGTATAGAGATCTCCACCTACTCCAAATCTTCATCAACAATTGGTTTAGTTAGTTAGTTAGTTTTAATTTCAGCTATTGCAGAGGACATAGCATTATAGTTTTAGTTTGGATTTTCCCAATGAATAATGATTTTGAGCAGCATTTTTACCTGCTAATTAGTCATATGGATAAAGTAGGATTTTTTTTCTCACAGCATATGCAACGTGATATAATTTTGCCAAAAATTTATATGCAGTTTATATATGTGTGCATTTATATGCATATATGAAGAATATGTAGTGATTAGTAGTGCAAATATTGATTGAGCACCTGCTTTATGCCAGGAACATTTCTGAAGTGCTTCACTTATGCAAACTCATTAAATCCTTATAAAAACCTCATAGGGTACATCTTTTCAAGCCAATGAAAAAGCTGAAATGCAGAAATATTGATATCACACCTATTTATTATACTAGATGTCAGCGTTTAGTGTGAATCCCTGATTATATGCACTTTCTTCTTTATATTTGATTGAAATATACATGCTACCAACATACCCAGAAGACTCCTTCTACATGTAAAGGGGTAAATATATTATCTTCTCAGTGGTTACTAAAATTCTTTTTATGACTGGTGTGGCAAATAAGTTACATGGCATTAATCCCTTGTACTTTGAGACTTTGTCTACTCTGTGGGTCATAAAGTTGTCATCTGATATGAGTGAAGACTTATTTGGTAAAGTATTTAGAAAAGAGCAGTTATATACTAAAGCATCTTCAGTATAGTTCAATTTAATTTTTATCATATATGTAATACATACATATGTGCATCCATGCACATATATGGAAAAATAATGCAAATGAGTAATAATCAAAGATTATGATAATAACTCTTGAGGCATTTTCTCATTGCAAATCATATATACATATATAATATTGAAAGTAGTTAGCTGTATCGCTATATATTAATACATAGGCTTATATACTATATATGCTTATGTATTATATTATTATATATGATTATGCTATATATGAATGCTCACAAACCTCCTGTATAGTAGGAGATTTTTTAAAACAAAAATCACAGAAATAGTAATGACATGCATATATTACAATGGCTATCAGTAAGAAGTGGAATTATTTGCATTTTATTATTTATATCTGACTACATTTTTCATATGTAAAAAAGTAAAAACATTTTATCTTAATTTCCAGCACTAAAATTCCTTTAGGAGTGGGATGACCAAAAACTATGTCTGATATTGGGGAGGGGACTTTGAAGATCCAGCTGGGTTTTTAATTCTAAATACTGCATGACCGGCCTCCTGCTGGGGAAAGAGCCAGATAATTTTCCACTTTGGGGGAATTGGTAGGGGGAATGGATGGTAACCTAGCTGAGGGCAGATTAAGTGAGATGTTATTTATCAGGTTGAGGAATTTTCCTTTTCTTTTATCCAGGCCAATCATTCATGGGCCACAGGGCTGTCAGACTCTACCCTGATCTTTCAAATGGTGCCCCTCACAACCGTCTTCCACATATATCTTCTGTGAAAGGATGGTAAGGTGCTAGCATTTTCAGGGATAGGTACATTTGTCTCCATCCTTTGAGGCATACCCCCCACCAACACCTGTCCTCAGTTTCCAGAAGAATAGTTCTGTCTCCTCTGATTATATATATATATATATATATATATATATATATATGCCACATCTTCATCCATTCAACAGTCGATGTACATTTGGACACTTTCAATAATTTTGCTATTGTTGATAATGGCGTTAAAACATCAGGGTGCGTGTACCCCTTTGAATCAGTAATTTTGTACCTTTTGGTTAAATACTTCATAGTACAATTGCTGGGTCATGGTGTAATTGTATTTTTAACTTTTTGAGGAGACTCAATATTGTTTTCCAAAGTGACTGCCACAGTTTGCCTTCCCACCAGCAGTTTAAAAGTTTCCCTTTTCTCAGAATCATCATCAACATCTGTTGTTTCCTGTGTTGTTAACTTTAACTATTCTGATAAGTGTGAGGTGGTATCGCTGCAGTAAGGGATACTCTAGTGTCTTCTGTGCTTTTCTCAAGCCCATCTAGTATATTTTTAAAAAATTATTTTTAATGTTTATTTATTTTTGAGAGAGAGACAGAGACAGAGACAGAACGAGTAGGGAAAGGGCAGAAAGAGTGGGAGACACAGAATCTAAAGCAGGCTCCAGGCTCTGATCTGTCAGCACAGAGCCCCATGCCAGGCTTGAACTCACAAACCGCAAGATCATGACTTGAGCTGAAGTTGAAAATTTAACCAACTGAGCCACCCAGACACCCCCCAGCTAGTATCTTTATAACTGTTTTATATTCCAGTTCAGACATCTTACTTATATCTGTATTGATTAAATTCCTGGCTATTACTTCTTCCTGTTGTTCCTTTTGAGGTGACTTCCTCTGTCTTGTCATTTTGCTAGGTCACTTTAAACTAAAGTGTAAAGTAAAGACAGTGTAAAACCTGTTCTATTCCTGCTCCTGAGTGTAATGACTATGTTTAGAAAAGGTACAGAAAAGAAAGGAAACAATAATTTTTCGGGGTAGTTCAGTGATATTAAATACATTCATAATGTCATACAACCATTACAACCATCTATCTCCATAATTCTTTTCTTCTTATATAACTGAAACTTTATCCCCATTAAATAATAACTTCTCATTTTCTCCTCACACCGGCCCCTGGCAACCACCATTATACTTGCTGTCTCTATAATTTTGACTACCTTAAGTGCTTCATGTAAGTGGACTCATACAGTATTTATATCTTGTGACTATTTCACTTAGCGTAATGTCCTCAAGTTTCATCTATACTGTAGCATATGTCAGAATTTCCTTCCTTTTTAAGGCTGAATAATATTCCATTGAATGTATATACCACATTTTGCTTATCCATTCATTTGTCAATGAACATTTAGGTTGTTCCACATTTTAGCTATCATGAATAATGCTGCTATAAACATGGGTGTACAAATATCTCTTAAGAGATCTTGCTGTATATTCTTTTGGTTACATGTCCAGAAATGTAATTGATGAATAGTATGGTAATGCTATTTTAAAATTTTTGTGGAACCACCATATTGTTTTCCACAAAGGCTGTACTATTTGACATTTCCATCAACAGTGCACAAGGGTACACAACCTCACCAATTTGTGTTGTTTTGTTTTTTGTTTTTCAGATGGTAGCAATCCTAAAAGTTAAGAGGTGGTATCCCATATAGTTTCACTTTGCACTTCCCTAGTGATTAGTGATGTTAAGATTTTTGTATGTGCTTATTGGCCATCTGCATATCTTTGGAGAAATGTCTATTCATTGAATTTTGAATTAAGTTGCTTGCTTTTTGTTGTTTAATTTTAGGAGTCCTCTATATAATCTGGATAGTAAATATATGATTAAATGATATTATTAAATATATGATTTGAAAATATTTTCTCTCATACTGTGTGTTGCTTTTTACCTTGCTGATAGTGTATTTTGATGCACAAATTTTGAAAATGTTTATGAAGTACAATTTTTCTAATGCTTTTTAGTTGTGTCCTTGGTGTCATATCCAAGAAACCATTACCAAATCCAGTATTGTGAAGCTTTTGTTTTCTTTTCATATCTTTAGTGTTGTAGAAATCACATTTAAGATTTTGATCCATTTTGAGTTAATTTATATATATATATGTATATGTATATATATATATATACATATACATATATATATATAGTTAGGTAAATGTTCAACTTCATTCATTCTCATATGGATACCAGTTTTTCAGCACCATTTGTTGAAGATACTCTCCTTTCACCATTAAATGGTCTTGTTAACTCTGTCAAAAATCATTTGACCATAGAGGCACCTGGTTGGCTCAGTTGATAGAGTATTTGACTCTTGATGTCAAGGTTGTGAGTTTGAGCCCCACAGTGGATGTATGGATTACTTTAAAAAAAATTAATGTTTATTTATTTTTGTGAAAGAGCATGCAAGTGAGGGGGAGGGGCAGAGAGAGGGGAAAGAGAGAATCCCAAGCAGTCTCCATGCTGTCAGCATAGAGCCCAATGCAGGGCTGATCTCACAAACCATAAGATTATGACCTGAGCCAAAATCAAAAGTCAGACACTTAACTGAACCACCTATGTACTTCTACTTATTTTTTTAAATTATTTGACTATGTATGTTAAGGTTTATTTCTGGGCACTCTATTCCATTCCTTTGGTGTATGTATGTTTTTATGCCAATACCAAATTCTTTGATTACTGACTGTAGCTTTGTAGTAAGTTTTCAAATTAAGCAGTGAGGGTACCCTATATTTTTCTTATATTTCATGGTTGTTTTGGGCTATTAAGGGTCCCTTGAGATTCCATATGAATTTTAAGATTTTTTTTGTACCTGAAAAAAAAGTAATTGGTTTTTAATGGGGATTACATTGAATCTGTAGATTGCTTTGGAAATATTGATATTTGAACAGGTTTATGTCTTCAAATCCATGAACATTAAGTGTGTTTCCATTTACTTACATCTTCTTCAATTTTTTCAGCAGTGTTTTGTAGTTTTCATTGTACAAGTCTCAAAAGACTCATGAATGTACTTGGCTAAGTTGTAAGCAGAATTGTTCACATAATTTCCTTTTCAGATTATTATTGTTAGAGTGCAGAAACACAATTGATTTTTGCACGTCAACTTTGTATCCTTATAATTTGCTTAATTTGTTTATTGGTTCTAATAGTTTTTTTTGAGGAGGGATATTTAGGGTTTTCTACATATAATATGATATCTACAAAGACAGATAATTTTACTTCTTCCTTTCCAATTTGGATGTCTTTTTTTTTTCTTGCCTAATTGCTCTGGCTAGAACTTCCAGTAATATGTTGAATAAAAATGATGAAAATAGACATCCTTGCCTTCTTCCTAATCTTATAGGGAAAGCTTTCAGTCTTTCACCATTAAGCATGATAATCACTGTGAGTTTTTCATGTATGGCTTTTATTGTGTTAAGGTGGGTTTCTTCTATTCTTAGTCTATTGAATTTTTTTATCATTAAAGGGTGTTGAATTTTGTCAAATGCTTTTCCCTTATCAATTGTAATGGTCATGTGGTTTTCTTCCTTCATTCATTCTGTTAATATGGTGCATTACGTTGATTAATTTCACATGTTGGACAATCCTTGCATTCCTGTATCTAACATAAAGCAATGAAACTCACTGTTTGTGTCTGGAAAAGTCTTTATCTCTCCTTCACTTTAAAAAAAATATTTATTTATCTTGGAGAGAGAGAGAGAGATAGTAGGGGAGGGACAGAGAAAGGGGGAGAGGGAGAATCCCAAGCAGGTTCTGCACTGTCATCACAGACACCAACGTGGGGCTCAATCTCATGAATCACAAGATTATGACTTGAGCCAAAATCAAGAGTTGGATGCTTAACTGACTGAGCCACCTAGGTTTCCCTCTCTCTCACTTTTGAAGGGTAATTTCTTTGGGTAAAGAATTTTAGACAGGTAAGTTTTCCTTTAAACACTTCAAATAACTTATTTCTCTCTCTTTTTGCTTGAATGGTTTTTGAAGAGAAGTCCCAGGTAATTTTTATCCTTGCTATTCTATATGGTGAGATGTTTTTTCCCCTTCTTTGGCTTTTCAAGATCTTTCTCTTTGTCTTTGATTTCCTGTAGTTTGAATATTATATGCCTTGGTATACATTTCTTTTTGTGTGTGTGTATTTATATTGTTTGGTATCCTTGAGCTTTCTTGATCTGTTATATCGTGTCTGTCATTACTTTTGGAAAATTCTTTTTTTCTTTTATTGTTTTATAAATATTTTTATTTATTTTTGAGAGAATGAAAGAGAGAGAGAGAGAGATGGAGTGCAAGCGGGGAAGGGAAATAAAGAGAGGGAGTCACAGAATCTGAAGTAGGCTTCAGGCTCTGAGCTGTCAGCACCAAGACCAATGAGGGGCTTGAACTCATCAACCACAAGATCATGACCTGAGCCAGAGTTGGACACTTAACCGACTGAGCCACCCAGTGTCCCTCCTTTTTTTCTTTTAATTCTGGTATTCCTATCATATATATGTTAAACTTTTGTAATTATCCCACTATTATTAGATAGTTTTTTCTATCTATCATTTTCATTCTTTTTGTTTTTCATTTTAGTTTGGGAAGTTTCTATTGACATATTTTTAAACTCGCTATTTTTTTTCATTCATGTCATATCTGTTGATGAACCTGTCAAAGACAGTCTCCATTTAACTTTCTTAATGTTGTTAAAGAACATTAAATTCCTAAATATTCTTAACTTTTAGCATTTTCTTTTGATTCTTTCCATATTTATGCTTACAATACCTACTTGTTCTTGCATGTTGTCCACTTTTTCTGTTAGAACCCTCAGCATAAATTCCTGGTTTGTTATTTTAAAATTTCTGCCAGAGTATGGTCCTTTCTTTCTTTGAAAAAAAAATTGTCTTTTGGTATGCCTTGTACTTTTTTGTTAAAAGCCATACATAATGTACTGAGTAATAAGAATTGACATACTTAGGTCTTTAGTGTGAGATTTATGTTTACCTGACTAGAAGTTAGTCTGTATTTACTACTTTAGCTGTAGGTATCAGAGACCAAAATTTCCTCTGGTGTCCTTGTTTTGCCTTTACTGTTAACTTTGGATTTTCCTAGAGACTTCCTTTTAGTAGGTTTTGATAAGTGCATTTTTTCTCCATTATATGTCCCTGTTATTTACAAGAGACTTATTGATGTAGTGGTAAAATGTGGGGGAAGCGAAGTTTCTATTATCCTATGATTAAGTTTCAGTCTTTTAGTGAGCTTGTGAAATGGGCTGTGACCTTCAAAAGTGGTTCTCAGATCTCCCCAACAATTAGGTGAGTCCGGAAGACTAGAGATGGATATTTTCATTTATCTACCTGGTAAACTGGAGACAACTGAAATTGAGAATTTCCCTTCCCCCACATGGAAGTCTAGAGTACCTGGGGTTGAGTATTTTATTTTACTCATTTTGGTTAAGTTTATTTGAAGGCAGCTCTTTTTAAAAAGAACAGAATTCTTTGGGTGTATTTTTAAATGGCTATATTATCCCTCTTGCTGGAAACAGGAAGATATTTTTCTCTGATATTCATTGTAGGTGGCTTGTAGGGCTCTTGGAAGTAAAACGCATGAAAACATGGAGTGCCTCTTAATACTGGATCCACCTAGAGTTTTTAATTCTTAAGCTTATCAACAATAAGCTCTAACAATTCATCAATTATAGTTTATTTCCCTACCATGGTTCTGGTTTCAACATTGATCTGCTCCAGAATTTCTGCTCCAATAACCTGTGATTCCCTATATACACCTGTATATCTCTCCAGTTGGTGAGGTTAGTAGTATGATTTGTGGCTTCAATTGTCCAATGGTCTAAGAATTGCTGATTTTTGGTTTGTCAGCTTTTTGTTGCTGTGAGAATGGAAGTGATGACTTCAAAGCTCCCTACATACAGAACTGGAAACCAGAAGTTGAAATGTGTACCTTTAACCTGGAAAGACAAAAGTCAACATCATCAACAACAAAATAATCTGCTGTTTTTCATAATGGGAGATTTTGACACAGTATATACCAAATGAACCTGCTTCTGTTTGAAATATATGCACACAGATGGAAAAAAAAACTGTAGGATATTATACTTTAATGATTTTCATTGAGTGATGTATCCTAAAACAATTATTCATCTATTCATTGTGTATTTATGCAGCTCCTACTGTGTATCAAATAGTGGTAGTACAAATCAATACCCCAGCATTAGATCTTGGAACTGAGTTCTTTATTTTTGATATATCCAAGAAATTATTATAAAACCTGATATTTTTGGCTCAAGACTGTAATTTTCAAACTTTGTTCAACTTCTGCTTCCCCCTGTATATTCTGTGACCCTCCTCCTCTCTCAGTCACACTGTTGATGAGTCAATGGTCACACCATTGCTGTACTTGCTCTTTCCTGGATAAGAGAGGGAAGGGAAAATGAGAGTGTGAAGTGGAAGCACCCCTGAAATCCCTTAGGTCTGTTCTGCCTCCAACACCTCAAAGATATTCCATACTACTGTGATCTGGCAAAGAAAATTTGGTAACTTACCAGCACAGAAGTGGAGTAAGACACATCATGTAGAAGTCCCTATGCCCTTGATGAATTAGTTGTCAAAGTTAATTGTGAAAGGGGAATAAAACATGAAAGCTCATGGGAGGCGATAGACACAAGGGTCTATGGGTGCAAGGCATGGACTTTGAAGAATTCACTGGAAAGACACTCATTACAAGGATTAGAGGTGTTCCTTTCTTTAGGGGAAAGTCTCAGGGTTAGCAACTCAACCAGATTCCTGAGTCTACCCTAAAACAGGTTAGATAGTAAAGTGGGAGTAAAACACATTCCCCAAGATATTTTCTTATTCTCTTTTCTCAATAATTCACCTGCCTCATTTTTTATTTGTTGAAAAAGTATTAGGTTGAGCTTTATGAGTTTGCTGATATATGCCTGGTTTTAGCCTTAAAAATGGCAATTTAATAGAGTTCAACCTACTGTCTCTTGGGACCTACCATGTGTCAGGCACTGGAGTAGATGCTGGATATGTGCTGGTGAATAAGGTAGACAAGGTCTTTCTGAGCATGAAATGTAAAGTTTAGTCAAAGGAAAGAAACATTATAAAAACATAATCTCAAATTGTGATAGAGAACAAGGTTCTGTGAGTGATAACATGAGGGGCTAGACCAGGGAATGAGAGAAGTACTCTCAGAAGCCATGATATTGTGTACTAAAGGGTAAATAAGAGTTAGTCAGGGAGAAGTAGTTAGCCTTCCAGAAGGAGAAACAGCATGTGCACAAGCTCTACGGCAGGGAAGTCCTTGGCCCATTTAGACCAAAGGAGGACTGTGTGGCTGGACCTTATCAAAAAAGGAGGAAAGTAGTCCTGCTGATTGGGAGAAGCGGCCAGGAGCTGGGTGTTGTAGAGCCTGAAGGCCATGGTAAAGATTAGTTTTGATTTGTTTTTAAGTATTTAAATTCAATGGAGAGAGGGAAGATGGCAGCGTAGGAGGACGCTGGGCTCACCGCGCGTCCTGCTGATCACTTAGATTCCACCTACACCTGCCTAAAGAACCCAGAAAACCACCAGAGGATTAGCAGAATGGAGTCTCTGGAGCCAAGCGCAGACTAGAGGCCCACGGAAGAGGGTAGGAAGGGCGGCGAGGTGGTGCGCGCTACACGGACTGGCAGGAGGGATCCGGGGCAGAGGGGCGGCTTGCCGGCCAAGCAGAGCCCCCGAGTCTGGCTGGCAAAAGCGTAGGGGCCTGACAGACTGTGTTCCGACAGCAAGCGCGACTTAGTGTCTGGGAGGTCATAAGTTAACAGCTCTGCTCAGAAAGCAGGAAAGCTGGAGGACAAAGGGAGGGAGAGCTGCTGAGCCCCCGGAAGACAGAGCTCAGTTTGGTGGGGAACAAAGGCGCTCGCCAGCGCCATCTCCCCCGCCCACCCCCCAGCCAGAATCCCAAAGGGAACCAGTTTCTGCCAGAGAACTTGCTCGCTCCACGCAAACAACCAACTCTGTGCTTCTGTGGAACCAAACCTCCGGCAGTGGATCTGACTCCCTTCCGCTGCCACAGGGCCCCTCCTGAAGTGGATCACCTAAGGAGAAGGAGCTAAGCCTGCCCCTCCTGCCCCTGTGCACCTTGCCTACCCACCCCAGCTAATATGCCAGATCCCCAGCACCACAAGCCTGGAAGTGTGCAAGTAGCCCAGACGGGCCATGCCAACCCACAGTGAATCCCGCCCCTAGGAGAGGGGAAGAGAAGGCACACACCAGTCTGGCTGTGGCCCCAGCGGTGGGCTGGGGGCAGACATCAGGTCTGACTGCGGCCCCGCCCACCAACTCCAGTTATACACCACAGCACAGGGGAAGGGCCCTGCAGGTCCTCACCACTCCAGGGACTATCCAAAATGACCAAACGGAAGAATTCCCCTCAGAAGAATCTCCAGGAAATAACAACAGCTAATGAACGGATCAAAAAGGATTTAAATAATATAACAGAAAGTGAATTTAGAATAATAGTCATAAAATTAATCGCTGGGCTTGAAAACAGTATTGAAGACAGCAGAGAATCTCTTGCTACAGAGATCAAGGGACTAAGGAACAGTCAAAAGGAGCTGAAAAGCGCTTTAAACGAAATGCAAAACAAAATGGAAACGAAGACAGCTCGGATTGAAGAGGCAGAGGAGAGAATAGGTGAACTAGAAGATAAAGTTATGGAAAAAGAGGAAGCTGAGAGAAAGAGAGATAAAAAAATCCAGGAGTATGAGGGGAAAATTAGAGAACTAAGTGATACACTAAAAAGAAATAATATACGCATAATTGGTATCCCAGAGGAGGAAGAGAGAGGGGAAGGTGCTGAAGGGGTACTTGAAGAAATTATAGCTGAGAACTTCCCTGAACTGGGGAAGGAAAAAGGCATTGAAATCCGAGAGGCACACAGAACTCCCTTCAGACATAACTTGAATCGATCTTCTGCACGACATATCATAGTGAAACTGGCAAAATACAAGGATAAAGAGAAAATTCTGCAAGCAGCAAGGGATAAACGTGCCCTCACATATAAAGGGAGACCTATAAGGCTCGTGACTGATCTCTCTTTTGAAACTTGGCAGGCCAGAAAGGCTTGGCACGAGATCTTCAGTGTGCTAAACAGAAAAAATATGCAGCCGAGAATCCTTTATCCAGCAAGTCTGTCATTTAGAATAGAAGGAGAGATAAAGGTCTTCCCAAACAAAAAAAAAACTGAAGGAATTTGTCACCACTAAACCAGCCCTACAAGAGATCCTAAGGGGGATCCTGTGAGACAAAGTACCAGAGATATCACTACAAGCATAAAACATACAGACATCACAATGACTCTAAACCCGTATCTTTCTATAATAACACTTAATGTAAATGGATTAAATGCGCCAACCAAAAGATATAGGGTATCAGAATGGATAAAACAACAAGACCCATCTATTTGCTGTCTACAAGAGACTCATTTTAGATCTGAGGACACCTTTAGATTGAGAGTGAGGGGATGGAGAACTATTTATCATGCTACTGGAAGCCAAAAGAAAGCTGGAGTAGCCATACTTATATCAGACAAACTAGACTTTAATTTAAAGGCTGTAACAAGAGATGAAGAAAGGCATTATCTAATAATTACAGGGTCTATCCATCAGGAAGAGCTAAAAATTATAAATGTCTATGCGCCGAATACCAGAGCCCCCAGATATATAAAACAATTACTCATAAACATAAGCAACCTTATTGATAAGAATGTGGTAATCACAGGGGACTTTAACACCCCACTTACAGAAATGGATAGATCATCTAGACACACGGTCAATAAAGAAACAAGGGCCCTGAATGACACATTGGATCAGATGGACTTGACAGATATATTTAGAACTCTGCATCCCAAAGCAACAGAATATACTTTCTTCTCGAGTGCACATGGAACATTCTCCAAGATAGATCATATACTGGGTCACAAAGCAGCCCTTCATAAGTTCACAAGAATTGAGATCATACCATGCATACTTTCAGACCACAATGCTATGAAGCTTGAAATCAACCACAGGAAAAAGTCTGGAAAATCTCCAAAAGCATGGAGGTTAAAGAACAACCTACTAAAGAATGAGTGTGTCAACCAGGCAATTAGAGAAGAAATCAAAAAATATATGGAAACAAATGAAAATGAAAATACAACAATCCAAAAGCTTTGGGACGCAGCGAAGGCAGTCCTGAGAGGAAAATACATTGCAATCCAGGCCTATCTCAAGAAAGAAGAAAAATCCCAAATACAAAATCTAACAGCACACCTAAAGGAAATAGAAGCAGAACAGCAAAGGCAGCCTAAACCCAGCAGAAGAAGAGAAATAATAAAGATCAGAGCAGAAATAAACAATATAGAATCTAAAAAATCTGTAGAGCAGATCAACGAAACCAAGAGTTGGTTTTTTGAAAAAATAAACAAAATTGACAAACCTCTAGCCAGGATTCTCAAAAAGAAAAGGGAGATGATCCAAATGGATAAAATCGTGAATAAAAATGGAATTATTACAACCAATCCCTCAGAGATACAAACAATTATCAGGGAATACTATGAAAAATTATATGCCAACAAATTGGACAACCTGGAAGAAATGGACAAATTCCTAAACACCCACACTCTTCCAAAACTCAATCAGGAGGAAATAGAAAGCTTGAACAGACCCATAACCAGCGAAGAAATTGAATCGGTTATCAAAAATCTCCCAACAAATAAGAGTCCAGGACCAGATGGCTTCCCAGGGGAGTTCTACCAGATGTTTAAAGCAGAGATAATACCGATCCTTCTCAAGCTATTCCAAGAAATAGAAAGGGAAGGAAAACTTCCAGACTCATTCTATGAAGCCAGTATTCCTTTGATTCCTAAACCAGACAGAGACCCAGTAAAAAAAGAGAACTACAGGCCAATATCCCTGATGAATATGGATGCAAAAATTCTCAATAAGATCCCAGCAAATCGAATTCAACGGCATATAAAAAGAATTATTCACCATGATCAAGTGGGATTCATTCCTGGGATGCAGGGCTGGTTCAACATTCGCAAATCAATCAACGTGATACATCACATTAACAAAAAAAAAGAGAAGAACCATATGATCCTGTCAATCGATGCAGAAAAGGCCTTTGACAAAATCCAGTACCCTTTCTTAACAAAAACCCTTGAGAAAGTCAGGATAGAAGGAACATACTTAAAGATCATAAAAGCCATTTATGAAAAGCCCACAGCTAACATCATCCTCAATGGGGAAAAACTGAGCTTTTTCCCTGAGATCAGGAACACGACAGGGATGCTCACTCTTACCGCTGTTGTTTAACATAGTGCTGGAAATTCTAGCATCAGCAATCAGACAACAAAAGGAAATCAAAGGCATCAAAATTGGCAAAGATGAAGTCAAGCTTTCACTTTTTGCAGATGACATGATATTATACATGGAAAATCCGTTAGACTCCACCAAAAGTCTGCTAGAACTGATACATGAATTCAGCAAAGTTGCAGGATACAAAATCAATGTACAGAAATCGGTTGCATTCTTATACACTAATAATAAAGCAACAGAAAGACAAATAAAGAAACTGATCCCATTCACTATTGCACCAAGAAGGATAAAATACCTAGGAATAAATCTAACCAAAGATGTAAAAGATCTGTATGCTGAAAACTATAGAAAGCTTATGAAGGTAATTAAGAAGATATAAAGAAATGGAAAGACATTCCCTGCTCATGGATTGGAAGAATAAATATTGTCAAAATGTCAATACTACCCAAAGCTATCTACACATTCAATGCAATCCCAATCAAAATTGCACCAGCATTCTTCTCGAAACTAGAACAAGCAATCCTAAAATTCATATGGAACCACAAAAGGCCCCGAATAGCCAAAGTAATTTTGAAGAAGAAGACCAAAGCAGGAGGCATCACAATCCCAGACTTTAGCCTCTACTACAAAGCTGTCATCATCAAGACAGCATGGTATTGGCACAAAAACAGACACATAGACCAATGGAATAGAATAGAAACCCCAGAACTAGACCCACAAACATATGGCCAACTCATCTTTGACAAATCAGGAAAGAATATCCAATGGAAAAAAGACAGTCTCTTTAACAAATGGTGCTGGGAGAACTGGACAGCAACATGCAGAAGGTTGAAACTAGACCACTTTCTCACACCATTCACAAAAATAAACTCAAAATGGATAAGGGTCCTGAATGTGAGACAGGAAACCATCAAAACCTTAGAGGAGAAAGCAGGAAAAGACCTCTCTGACCTCAGCCGTAGCAATCTCTTACTCGACACATCCCCAAAGGCAAGGAAATTAAAAGCAAAAGTAAATTACTGGGACCTTATGAAGATAAAAAGCTTCTGCACAGCAAAGGAAACAACCAACAGAACTAAAAGGCAACCAACGGAATGGGAAAAGATATTTGCAAATGACATATCGGACAAAGGGCTAGTATCCAAAATCTATAAAGAGCTCACCAAACTCCACACCCGAAAAACAAATAACCCAGTGAAGAAATGGGCAGAAAACATGAATAGACACTTCTCTAAAGAAGACATCCGGATGGCCAACAGGCACATGAAAAGATGTTCAACGTCGCTCCTTATCAGGGAAATACAAATCAAAACCACACTCAGATATCACCTCATGCCAATCAGAGTGGCCAAAATGAACAAATCAGGAGACTATAGATGCTGGAGAGGATGTGGAGAAACGGGAACCCTCTTGCACTGTTGGGAATGCAAATTGGTGCAGCCACTCTGGAAAGCAGTGTGGAGGTTCCTCAGAAAATTAAAAGTAGACCTACCCTATGACCCAGCAATAGCACTGCTAGGAATTTATCCAAGGGATACAGGAGTACTGATGCATAGGGGCACTTGTACCCCAATGTTTATGGCAGCACTCTCAACAATAGCCAAATTATGGAAAGAGCCAGATGTCCATCAACTGATGAATGGATAAAGAAATTGTGGTTTATATACACAATGGAATACTATGTGGCAATGAGAAAGAATGGAATATGGCCTTTTGTAGCAACGTGGATGGAACTGGAGAGTGTGATGCTAAGTGAAATAAGCCATACAGAGAAAGACAGATACCATATGGTTTCACTCTTATGTGGATCCTGAGAAACTTAACAGAAACCCATGGGGGAGGGGAAGGAAAAAAAAAAAAGAGGTTAGAGTGGGAGAGAGCCAAAGCATAAGAGACTGTTAAAAACTGAGAACAAACTGAGGGTTGATGGGGGGGTGGGAGGGAGGGGAGGGTGGGTGATGGGTATTGAGGAGGGCACCTTTTGGGGTGAGCACTGGGTGTTGTATGGAAACCAATTTGACAATAAATTTCATATATTAAAAATAAATAAATAAATTCAATGGAGGCATTAAGTGACATAATTGAAGGGAAGAACATGTTATAATCCCTCTTTAAAATATTACTTGGAAAATGAAGTGAAATGAAATGAAATAATAAAATATTACTTGGATTTCCATGTAGAGACTGGATTGAAGAATGGTAAGAGGAGAAACAAGAAGATCAATTCACTGATCGCTCAGAGAATCTGTGAAAGATACAAAACAGTTATAAAACAATCCAAGACATCATGAGGGAAGCAGAGCATGAAGTGCCTGGATAAGTCTACTATTGCACATGCCAACTTCTGGGGGAAAAGAAATTTAAAAACCACAAGGTTCTGTCAGGTTCATGAGGAAGAACAACCTAGGTTGAGCCTTGAAATGTGGGCAGGGTGAGGAGAAGTTCTCGAAAGGGCTGGTGAGGGGGAACAAGTAGCTCTGCTGGGGTAGAGGTGATGAGCATGCCAAGTGAGCAAAAAGTGTCCAGTGGAAGTCTCCACAAACCCCAATAAGATTCAAAGCTTAAACAACTCAAGTGTCTGCTTTTCAGAAATGCTATTCAATAACATACAAGGCTGACTTTCTACCTATGTTTGGAGGAAGGGATGTGCCCAACACATCTGGCACTGGTTCATTAATTGGGGAAAGAATCTGGGAAGGGAGGTGTTACAAATGTGAGAAAAGTGGAAATTTTGTAAATACATATATATATATTTTTTCTTGTAATTCTCTCCATATGGTTCTGTTCCTCACTGACTGTTTCTTGGGCTTCTGTAGGCACAGACCCACATGACTTCCACTTAACCCTAGTTAATGGTCTTACTAGACTTGGTACTCTGGAGAAACTTCCCCTTGTTTTGATTTTTAATCCCAGGGTTCCAAGAATCCCCGATTTCTATCAGTTGGGGAGCTTCTGCTTAATCATATTCATTATTCTTGCTCTTATTCTCATTCTCAATTCTTTCTCTTCCCTTTGAACGTTGGCGTTTTCTGGACTACTTTAGCTTTTTATGCTCTGTCTCCTGTCCTTTCAAAGGTTATTCAATATGTCATCCTGCTGTTGATATCCCACTGAGGGCCTAGTAGAGGCCATTCCTATTTGTGAAGTTCCCAGTGTAGTGTATGCTTACTCAACATCAACTTCTCCTTTCCTCCCTTAACAGAACTCCAAACATCTAGATTTCCACCCCACCTCTCCTTACTGGTAACTTCAGGAGGCAGGCCTAGTTATTCTGAACCTGTCAGGACTTGGAATTTCTCTGAGAATTGTTACTAGTTGAGGATGGCCAATGATCTTAAAATGACCCAGTCAGATTGAAGATATTGTCCTTGGTTGAGAGAGAGGTTTTACCTTCTGTCTTGAGGGACAAAAACAGAAAAGAATGTATCCTCAATCACCACAAGCAGCCATCCCATTGTATAAGGTGTAACCACCAGCCTTAGGATGAAGCTGACACTAGACATGGTAGAAGTGGACCAGAGATGGAAGGAACCTGGGTCCTTGGTAACATCCTGAATCAGTCAGCCCTGAAGCCTGTCTTACCTACTCCTGTTCTTTCTGCTATGTGAAATCGTAAACTTCCTTAATATTTAAGCCATTTTTCAGTCAATTATTATTTACATACAGCTGAAATTCCCTACCCAATATAACTGAAATAACTCCATTATTTATAATGACTATACAGCCTTCCAAAGTATTGCTGCATCTTATGTATTTATCTTTCCTTTATTTATAGTTATTAAAGTCATATCTAGTTTTTTTGGTTTTCCAAAAATGCTAAAACAGATATCCTGCTATTGCATATACTGTTGACCTTTGAACAACATGGATTTGAACTGTGTGGGTCCACTTCTAGATGAATATTTTGTAGTACAGTACTGTAAATATACTTTTCTCTTCTATATGATTTTCTTAATAACATTTTCTTTTTTTAGCTTACTTTATTGTAAGAATAATATAAAATATATATTATAGACTAATGTATTTTGTTATATATCTATATAACATACAGAATATGTGTTAATTGACTTTATGTTTTTGGTAAGGGTTACAGTCAACAGTAGGTTATTAGTAATTAGGTCTTGGGGAATCAAAAGTTATATGTGGATTTTTGACTATGTGGGGTGTCAGTGCCCCTAACGCCTGCATTGTTCAATGCAGGCCATCTCTATTTTCGTACTTTCCCAGTTGGTTGTTTTCACAGATCTGGTACAGATCATTTGTATGATTTCTCACCTGGAGTGTAGTCATAAGCATAGAATTTCTGGTTCAAGACTATAGAATTGTTTTAAGACTTTTGATACATATTTTCAAACTATCTTTCAGAAAAGTTGAACCAATTCTCATTCTTACCAGCCCTGTATGTAAGTGCCCGTGCTCCTTTGTGTTTTCACTGTATGAAAGAACCCTTCACCTCTAGATGTAAATCACTAATAATGGTGTGGATTCAAACGTCACACTGTCTGTGTTCAAATTCCAGCTCCACAACTAACAGTCATGTGGCTTTGGGTGTGTGGTTCATTCTCTGTAACTATAAAATAGGTCTAACAATAGTATCTTCATGCAACTTATGTGGTTAGGGAAATTGAATAAGGTATGCAAAATATTTAGATTGTAATGATCAATAAATGTTGGCTGCTATTATTATTAAAATTATTTACCAATTTGTTACTTGAAAATGTTTTCTTATTCTCATTTTCATATGTCCTTGATTACAAATGATACATAATTTTTTCCATATATCTATTAGTCAATTACAAAATTGTTTAACTTTCACTTTTTCCATTATGATATTTGTTTTCCTTTTTCTGATTGATTTAAACCAATTCACTATTCAGTTATGATAGTAACTTTTTGTCTTTCTTATATATTATATTTCTAATATTTCATTTGCCTTTTTAAATTACACTTATATCAAATAAAAGTTTATTTTTTATGTAATAAAATAAGTTATTTTCTGCATAATTCTGCCTTAAATTATATGTTGAGGAATGTCTTTAATGTGCTTAAATTAAATAATCTATATTTTCTTCCAGTTTTGTTATTATTATATTAATTTTTAATTTATGTAAATAACAGCTTTGTCTCAAATAATTTTTAAAGATAATGTAAAAAGGTTATCTTAAAATGTTAAGCGAAAAAGAAGCATACAAATAGAATATACAGTATGATCCAATTTTTATAGAACAAGATTCCATTTGTGGATGTTTTGTGTAGAAACTAAAATATTTAACAATGCTTACTAGGTTTAATAATTTTCTTCTTTATCTTTCTTTGGGCTTTCTGAAATGAATGTGTATCATCTTATCTTTATTATCAGAAATTTTTAAATAATACTTTTTAATTATAAAAACTTGGTATATCTTAAAATGATTTGGAATGGTGCAGTTCAACAGAAATATAATGTGAGCCATATATCTAATTTTAGTTTTTCTAATGAACATATTCTTTAAAAGTAAAAAAGTAACTAGTGAAATTAATTTTAACATTATATTTTATTTAACACCTTATAGCCAAATGCTATCATTTCAACATGTTATCAGTATAAAACTTTTTAAGATATTTTACATTCTTTTTTGGTACTGTGGATCTAAAATCTGGTGTATGCTTGGGGCACCTAGGTGGCTCAGTAGGCTGAGTGGTTCTGACTTTGGCTCAGATTGTGATCTCATGGTTCTTGAATTGAGCCTGTGAACCTCACATCAGTCTCCCTGCTGTCAGCATAGAGCCCACTTCAGATCCTCTCTGCCCCTCCCCTGTTCACTCTCTCTCTCTCAAAAATAAACTTAAAAAAACAATCTTGTGTATGCTTTACAGTTTTGCATATCTCATATGCATTAGTCATATTTCAAGTTTTTAATAACCACATGGATATCATTGTTATCATATTGTACACTGCATATTTGAAACATAAAAATGTCTTTTGAGTCCCAAAGTGGACCAAAGCCCAATTATTTACTGAACTGTTGCTTCAAATTCCTTTTGAGATGCAGTTGATATGAATTAGGGAGTATAAATTGAAGTGCCAGAGAGATAACTAGATAATCTAAGAAAAGCTGGGTACAAAAATAAAACTGAAACACGTGTCTTTCTAAAGGATTGAAGCCATCGGTAAGCTCCCTCCAGTCAGTTGGTGCAATGTGGGAATCCAGGCCCAGAGTTGACAGACCTGAGTTTTCATGGAAACCTAGAATCTGGATTTTTCTGTGCAATTTCTCAATTATTAAATGTTGACAAGGATTCAAAAATTGTACAGTATTGTACAGGACAAACTATGTTTTTACCAAATATAATCCCTTTTTTGCCAAATTTTGACTTCTGGGATCAGTATATACTTTCAAAAATCTGCTAATTTTATTAACTTTAAAATATGAGGCTACTCATTCTTACTGAACTAAAGCTTTTATTTTCACCTAATGTGCTTTATAACATTAACAGCTAACATTTACTGAGAGCTTAATATATGACTGGCATCTTGGTGAACATTTTCTATATTTTACAGATTAGAAAAATGAAACCAAGGGCAGTTGACCAACTGTATTTAAGGTCACAAATCTTATAAGCAATGATGCCAGTATTTGAACTAAGGTCTGCCTGACTCCAAAGTCTGTGCTTCTACAAACATTCCTTTAAATTGCCTAGGAGTATTCATGTCTAGGTAATCTACCAATCAATCTCAATCTCCCTTCCCCCCATCCACACAGTCCTCTGGTCCCTTTTAGTCATAAGAATACTACATATACTAGGACTTTATATGCCTCTGCCTTTGTCTCTTATTTTTCTCTCTTTTATGTTCATTCATCTCCTTTACAAAAGACTTTTTCCTTTTCTCATTATCATCTTTCATGTTCCTTGACTGGTAATGTCCTTGTTTTAATCACCTTGATAAGGGAGGATTCTGAGGCACTGGTGGTGTGCTTGAAGTTGGCTTTTACTGGCTGAGGACAGCTAACTGTGAATATCAATATGTTGGTCAGGGCCAGGGTCTTATCTGAAGGTTTGAGAGGGCAAGGATCTGCTTCCAAACTTGCCTATGTTGTTTGGCAGGATTCACTTCCTCAAAGGTTATTGGACCGAGGGTCCCAGTTCCTCACTGGTTGTTGGCTGAGAAATACTGTCAATTCTTTGCCATATGAGCCTCTTTAACATAGGAATTTGTTTCAAAGGCAGCAAAAGGGAAGGGAGGACAAGGAGGAAGTCTTCTGGTAAAACCAAAACCACAATCTTCTGTAACACAGTCACAGAAATGGTGTCACATCACTTTTGTTGTAGTCTATTGATAGGAAGTAAGATCTAGTGATTTTGCCCACTCAGCAGGAGGGACAATTACACCAGGGCATGAATACTATATCCAAGGGTAATTTGAAATCTATATTATTTAAGTTCTGTCACTGATAATTTTAAGGGCCTACATTGCCTTTCATTTATAAGCTCACTGAAGTGTTCATTGGATGTGGATCTATTATTGACTTATTTCTTTTTGCACAAGTAATCCATATTCTTTAAGAAAAATGTAGTTGAGTACAAAGAAAAAAACCCCCAATACCCTACAAGAGAACCACCTTGAACTTTTTAGTGTATATACTTTAAATTTCAATTTTTATGTAGTAAATCTAAAAGCCTTTTTTTAAATTTTCTCACTCTGTATTTTAATACTTCTCTCCACTGAATTCAGATATTCACTTTTATGTTCTTCATTACGGTTCCTATTTAAGAATCGAGATCATAATAAATATATGCACACAGTAGCCCTTTAGACATTAATGTGCATCAGAATCACCAGGAACCCTTCCTACAAATTAATGTTCTGGATCCCCATTCAGTAGATTTAGGGTAGGACCAATAGTCAACATTTTCGAGAAAGTCCTCAGGTGATTTTCACATCCATGACAAATTAGGATAGTTTCAAGTACTTCAAGACATTCTTAAATGGATCTATTGTTCCCTTAGGAATTGCAAGTGGTCCCTTCTAGATAAGTGAAGCCACATATTCATGTTTATTTTATTCAGGGACTGAACTGAGACAAGAATTCAGAGCTCCTGACTCAATCATTATTAATTGTATTTTGTTAAGGGCCTACTTCTTGTCAGGCAGAATTCAGCTTGACTAGCAGAGTAAGAATACCAGACTGGTGAAACCTATTGGAAACTCTGCTAAGTGACTGAACAGAAAATCTGGGGATAGGGGGTCTTCCCTAATAGGTGGGATGAGGACAAAAATAGGTAAACACAGCTCATACACACTCCTTATCTTGTTTCACAGTCATGTGAAGCAAGCATTGTCCCCAATTTATAAAGAATTCCTAAGTTTATTCATCTGGCTAAAATATCCAAATTTCATGACCAAATATTTATTAAGGGACCCTACTGCTTTCACAAGGTCATTAAAAATAGTTTCCATTTATGGGGTACCTGGGTGGTTCAGTTGGTTGAGTGTCTGACTCTTGATTTTGGCTCAGGTCATAATCTCAGAGTTGGTAGGTTTGAGCCCTGTGTTGGGTTCCATGCTGACAGCACAGAGCCTGCTTGGGATTTTCTCTCTCCCTCCCTCTCTGCCCCCTCCTCCACCTTGCTCTCTCTGTCTCTCTTTCAGAATAAATAAACTTAAAAAAAATAGTTTCCATTTCTTCTAAAACTACAGAAATTGTAAAATAAAACACATCAACTCATCTCACAGAAATATGTCCTTGTATTAATCCTTTTACATATTTAATTTCATCATTTTTCTCTTAATGTACTAAATATATAAACATAAATAAATAAAATAAATATAAATACAATAATAAAATACATAGGTTGCTTTTTTTAAACTGCTTTATTAGCTTCACAATATATAATGAGCATCTTTCCATGCAGTAGGCAAAATTTCCCTAACAAAAATCTTACATATTGGGTCAAAAACACAACATTCAACTAGAGGTAATAATAGACTCACCAGGAATGAGTGACATCAAAAGGTTTATAACAAAGGTATATCATGAACATGTAAGTTTAGAAAGCAGGTGTCTCCCTGTTAACCTCAGGGAAAACATGATTCAAGGCATAAGGCAAAACTCATCACGATGGTCATGGTGAGGGGGGTCAGTGCTAACTGCCCGCAAACTATGACTGAACTGTTTTTCTTTCAGCTTTTGCATGAGTTGTCTCATCTCCTCCCCAATCCTTTCCATATTCTCTTCTCTCATCATTGCCTGTGGCTCTTCAAGCCTCCGAATCACATCCCACGTATACTGCAGGATGGGCTGCCTAACACAGAACCGCCTACGATTTACTCTAGGCACACAATATTCACCAGTTTCCAAAGGGAGGGCCAAGGGATCTCCTTTATTAGCAACTTGCTCATTGTCATCATTTTTTTCATTTCCCTGGTCGGTATTTTCCATGTTGAGATTTTTTACTGCGTGTTCCTCTTTGGACGCCATTACTCCTAGGAGACAAAAGACCAAAGGGTTTGAGGTTTTGGTGGACAGATCAGCACCGAGAACAGAGGCCTTACTACTCCTCTTTCAGAGCCCTGGGTATCAAAGGTTTTTAAAGTATCATTTTCCCACCTGTAACGCTCCGTGCGCCCTCTAGGGGGCCTCCCGTATGGACCCTCCTCCTCTCTCACTTCTCCGTCCTACCTCCCCCCAAACCACCATTTTCCTACAAATATATCCCCAGGCTTCTGCAGTCACCAAAATGGAGGACAGGGGACAGGGATGGTGGAGTTGGGAGGGGGTCTCAAACTGGGCTCTTCACCCGCCCCCCACACTGTCCCCCGCACCGACCTGGGCCTATCCTTGCAGCCTCCTTCCTCCTGATTCTCGCCGTGCGTGTGCTGCTGCAACACTTGACACCTAGACCTGCAGAGGGCCGGGGTGGAGGGAGCCGGGACTGTGGCGAAGCGTTTGGCGCCGACCAGCCACCACCTGGTCCCTTCAGGGTCCCGGACCGCCTGGCCACCACCCCCCCCCCCATCCGCCTCTCCCGCCCCAACCCCTAGCCTCCCCCACCCCGCCTCAGAGGTTCACCATTTTCCTGTAGGAACTCAGAGGTGATTTCCCATGACTCTTAGTGGCTCGGTTGCCCTCGTGGCCGCCAGCACCTCCACCCCACCCCAGGAGGCCACTACGGACGCTCCCAAGACTGCTGGGTGTGGAGAAGCCATGCTGGGACCCGCTGCGCTGATCCTTTGCACCGCCCTCCGGGGTAGGCCTGCAGCTGCCGCCCTGGCCTTGGTACGCGGACCCCAGAGCCCTTACCTGCTCCGCTTTCCTCAGGCCCAGTGCCAGCCCGCCCGACCAAGGGCAGCGGGGAGCTGGTATCCAGCCAGGAATGACGACTGCTCCAAAGGCTGCACCGTTCAGCAGCTCCAGGTCACGTGAAGGCTTCGCGTCACCAATGAGTTTTCTCCCCTCCCACTCTACCTCCTCAGACAACGGGGAGTTTTGCAGGACCCTGCCCCCTACCTCCGCACGCTCGAACTCTTGCCAGGCCTCAGTACGCACAGCCTTGTAACTCAGCTCTGTCCCCTTCAATCTGAGGGCTCCCTAGTAGCCTTCTGGCCTTGGTTGGTTTTCCCTTCTCTTCTTACCAGGGGAGGGTATGCATATCACCCTGCCCCTCTCCCTAGGGCCTTGACATTGGCTTTGGTATTTTCAGTTTTTTCTCCTCTTCTCCCTGGCTGAATTTCTGCTTTCTAAAAATTTCTCTTTATTTTCTTTAAAACAATCAGTATGGCTCGAAAACAAAATTATGAAATTTCATTTTTAAACATGTTTCAACCTGGGGAAGTAAAAAAGCCTCAATTTTTATGTTCTCATGCACCACACAGGAAATACTTTCTCTGAGTTCCACAAAACTTCAGATTAGAACATTGTAGCTAGTTTTAAAATTTTGTAAAAAAAAAAAGGGGGGGGGGTTGGGGCCGGGGGGAGGGGCAGCGAGTCTTCCTGAACACAGATGGTGTTTTGAAAATGATCAAGTCCAGTTGTCAGATCTTGGCTATTGTATATAAATAATCCACCCTTTGCCCCCTTATGGAACAAATTTAATATTTGTTAATAAACATTTATATTTTATTCTATTATGATTAACATTCATTATATATGGCAAAACTTTGCTGACAACTGAAGTCTTCTGTGAAATGTAATGGCTATTATTAATAATGATTTTGCAGACCCAAGCAAAGGGAAGGGCTGTGAGGTGGTGGCAGGTTGAGAGATGGATGCAGAGATAGTCAGATCTTTTCTGCCCTGACAAGAGTTTGGGAAGGAGCAGTCTACCCACTGCCACATTCCAGAGTCTTTTATTTCCTACATTTGGGCTCTGACTGTACTTATTCCAAAAATATAGATGGACAGGTGACAAAGGTAATGACCTAAATTGATTCCTTTGGTTCCTTCCCTCCATTTCTTGCCCAAATTCCCACCTAGTGACTCACCTCCCAGATAGATGTATGTGTGTGTGTGCAGGGGGGGGGAGGGGGCGGGAAATCTGTTCTCATACCTTTTATACACCTCTGTGGTAGAGGCTTCCAAGAATAGTAGAGAATTTATTCTGTAGGGAAAGCCTCCCAAGTTGGCGTGCTATATCCTCTTTGTCACCTTGTCCAGGCGGAAGGCTCCCTGGGACATTTCTGTTGTCTCTCACCTGGGTTAGAACTGCTGGGATCTTCACCCTGTCCTCCCCACCTCTAGGACATTCAGAAAGAACCTAGCCTTACTGCAGGGTCACTATCTGCCAGCCTATACTCACCCTGGTACTACCTCATTTATGCCAGGGCCCAAGGAACACTATCTACCAACCACCCTGAGTAAACGTAGATTAGTCATTCTCAACACAGAAGTTTGTGGAACAGATATTCAAATATTATCTATGTATGTGAGGAGTTGGTAATATATTCACATTTTTGTGGGGAGAGGGGTCAAACTTCTTAGCTGATCTTCAAGAGACACCATGATTCCTCGCCCCTCAAAAAGTTTAAAAATCTCTATATATGCTGTCTCACCCTCTCTTTAAGCCCTTTACTTTCACCTTAGACCTGCTTCTTTTTCATTTGTTTTCTGCCTTAGTATCCACCCATTGGAAAGCCTAGAATCTGGCCATCATCCTTGAATCCTTTATCATTGTCCCTCATATTCAATTAATAACCAAACCTGGCTAAGACTCTCATGTCTTTTTAAAACAGCATTATGAAACCATAGTTCACATACCATAAGATGTGCCCACTTAAAGTGTATACTTTCATGGTTTTTAGTATATTTACAGATATGTGCAACCATCACCATAGTCAATTTTAGGACATTTCATCACATCAAAAAGAAACTCAAAAAGTACACTTTAGCTATCACTCTCTATCCCCCAATTCTTTCCAGGCCAAAACACACTAACATAATTTGTCTCCATAGATTTCCCTATTTTGGACATTTCATATAAATGACACATATAATATGTGTTCTTTTGGTATTGGCTTCTTCATTTAACATGTTTTCTGAGTTCGTGGCAACAGTACAATTAATCGTTTGAGGAACTGCCAAACTTTTTTCCAAAGTGAATGATCATTGTAAACATTCCTACCAGCAGTATATGAGGGTTCTTATACCTCCACATCCTCATCAACATTTGTTATTTTCTGAAATTGTGATTCTAGTCTTAGTAAAGATGAAGTAATATCTCAGGCTTGGCATTTCCTAGATGATTAATGATTTTGAGCATTTTTCATGTTATAGTTCTGCTCCCATTCTTATGCATGTGTGCATTTCCCCAAACCACAAAGCAATTCTCTGATATCAGCTGGGTGTACTACAGTTATCTCAATTCTGACACTATTTCTCTGGAGATACATTACACAGGTTAAGGGCTCAGTCCACAAGACTGCCCTCCACTTCAGATGCCAGTCACAAGTACAGGTTGTTATATGTGTTTCTGACTTACTGACTATAAATCAGAAGTTCTCACCACCCCCTCCGTAGGTTTGATTAATTTGTTGTACAGTTTATAGAACTCAAGAAGCCAGTTTACTCACTAGATTACTGGTTTATTACAAAGGATATAAATCAACAGCCAGATTAAGAAATACATAGAGTGAGGTCCTAAACAAATGAGCTTCTGTCACCATGGAGTTTTCCACACTGCGTGGCAGCACAGGGAAGTGCTCTGGTTCACCAACCTGGAAGCTCTCTGAATCTCATCTGTTTTGGATTTTTATGAGCCTGCATTACACAGGCATGGTTGATTAAATCATCAGCTGTTGATGATTGGTTTAATCTCCTGTTCATCTCCCCTCTCTGGAAAGCATGGGGTAGGACTAAAAGTTCCCACCCTCAAATCATGTTTTTTTTTCCTACTGGCAATGAGCCACCCCACCTATCTTTAGGGGATTTCCAAAAGTCAACTTATTAAAAAACTTGGCTGTGGTTGAAAGAGATTTGTTATGAATAACAGTGACACCCATTTTACCTTTATGACTTTTAAATGACAAAAGACCAAATATTATGAAAGAAGGTATTCCTATTGCTCTTATCTGTTAGGTAATTTCAAGGGTTTGGGAAGTTTTGTGTGGGGGAAAATCAAATATATTTCTTATTATAAATCACAGTATCATATATGTGCTTATTAGTCATTTGTATAAATTCTTTGGAGAAATGCCCATTCTGACCCTTTGCTCATTTCTTCTTCAATTCTGCATCTTAAAAGTGTCATTTTTTCTATATCCTCACCAACCCAAGCATTATCAATATTTTTAATCTTTGCAAATCTGGTAAATTAATAAAAAAATAATAAAATTAATTTTAAAAATAAAATAAAAATCTCACTTTGCTTTTCATGTCTTTGTTAATATACTTGAGAATCTTCATAGTTATTAGATATTCCTTTTTTGTGTGTCTTGGTTGTTTTTGTGTCCTTTGCTCATTGTTGTAGTGGTGTGTTTTATATAATTAGAGTCATTTTAGCTGCACAATGGTTGGTGAAAGAATGCAAGAACCAAATGATGGAGTTTCTTATAGTAAGAACCAAGTGGCCATCTTGGGTTTCTCATAGCTCCATTGTCCATTGAATTTACAACTATTGTTTGCCCACCATAATTTCTCTGAATCAGAAGCAGACTGTTGCCAATTTACAGGACATCAGGATGACAAGTCTGGCAACAATGGGTCATTTTGTGCAGAAGAATGGGTTTTATCTACATATGCCAAAACTTTTATACTTTCTGTTCCTGATGTCTTTGAATAAAAGTCAGCAAGGACATTTCCCTGATACTCAGTTTCAGTCCTCAATTTTGGTCACAGCAATTTCAGAAGGTAAGAGAACAGCAACAAGAAGGTCATTTACTTCTTGTCCATTTTTTATTGAAGTTACAGTAGATGTAAAGAAAACCCCCTTTTTATAATATGAAATTTATTGTCAAATTGGTTTCCATACAACACCCAGTGTTCATCCCAACAGATGCCCTCTTCAATGCCCATCACCCACTTTCCCCTTCTTCCCACCCCCCATAAACCCTCAGTTTATTCTCAGTTTTTAAGTGTCTCTTATGGTTCAACCCTCAATTTATTCTCAGTTTTTAAGAGTCTCTCATGGTTTGCCTCCTTCCCTCTCTGTAACTTTTTTCCCCTTCCCCTCCCCCATGGTCTTCTATTAAGTTTCTCAGGATCCACATAAGAGTGAAAACATATGGTATCTGTCTTTCTCTCTCTGACTTATTTCACTTAGCATAACACTCTCCAGTTCTATCCATGTTGCTACAAAAGGCCATATTTCATTCTTTCTCATTGCCTAGTAGTATTCCATTGTATATATAAACCACAACTTCTTTATCCACTCATCAGTTGATGGACATTTAGGCTCTTTCCATTAAAAAAAAAACACGTAAAAAAAGAAATACTAACAATATTATTATTTATATTAGATTATTATTATTAAGTAAAAATTAGATTCAGGATCATCTAAGATCATTTTCAAGGGCAAAATTTTGATTTTGAGCTTTATTTTGTCAATAAAGAATTTTGTTTGAAAGAAAAAAGAAAGAAAGAAACAAAGAAACCCCTTTGTTTCTATAACATCCCCAAATCACAGATGGCCCCAAAGACATACTAGCTATCAATATATATATTAACAGTTTGTCATTTTGATAATTGGCATGCTCCAGTAAGTGTGTAGAGCTCTGGTTGTTGAATTGATTTAACGTATGGAAGGTTTCCCCTCTCAAGTAATACATACTGCATAGTAACAGTATAGTCTGCTTGTAAATCCTGATTTCCATTTTTACAATATGATCCATCAACAAACAAAATTACATCAAGATTAGTCAAAGGGACATATTGTAAATCAGGATGCAGTGACATAAAATGCAACATTATTACCTCAGAATCATGGGCTTTGCCTTTATCAGGCAGGGGGAGTAACAGCAGGAATAAGAATGTTGGCAATGTTTAAGATGGAGGTTAGGTAGTGAAAGAAGGAGGATTCCATAAGAGGTTAACCTACTTGCAGAGAACTGTTGAGTCAATTCAGAACTAACAAGATATTGGACAACCTGTGTCTTTTGTAAATAAATGTCATTTCTGGAGTTTGGGAAGAAGGCAGAGTAGGAGGACCTTAAGCTCTCCTCATCCCATGTTTCCAACTAGATATCACTCACATCCAAGTAAATAAACTGGAAAGCAATCTGAAGTCTGGTAGAACAAACTTCACAACTAAATGTAGAGAAGCCACATCTGAGAGGTTAGGAAGGGCAGAAACTGTGGTAGAGAGTTGCCAGCAGGAGGGAGAGAGAGCTGTGAGCAGAGAAAGGAGAAAGCATCAGGGAGCCCACAAGGGGAAAACAAATCCCCATGACATCTCGCCTTGAAAACCAGAGAGGATGAATTATGTGAGTTTGTACAATTGGTGGATCTTAGAGCCTGGAACTTTAAAAAGTCAGCTGATTCAGCACTGGGAGAGTCAAGAGGAGAGTAATAGTTGAATTTCCACCCTTATAGAGACAACAGCCCTTGGAGACGGAACATAAAAGTGGCAGCACAATAACACAAGGAGATATCTTTATACTGATTTTGGGGCTTTTCAAAGGACTTGCTCAGGGAAGAAGGAGCTGGAAGTCACCATTTTCCTTCCTCCTACTCCCCAGCATAAACACAGAGCCACCTGCAGGAGGCTGCACTGCACAGACACTTGCTAATGCCTTGTATGCCCCACCCAGCTGCCACCTCTTGCACAGTGCCCTTGGTGGCCACTGGGCTTCAAGGGATATGGACTAGTGGCTCAGTGTACATGTTTCTATCACTGCATGCGCCCCACCAAACTGCCACACAAACATATGTCACCCACTGCATTCAGCTGCCACATGCACAGATGCTGGGCACCCCTGGTCAATGCCAATGCTGTACACCTCACCCCTGGCTGCTGCTGTGCTTCAGGGGATCGAGCATAGGATTAGTGGCTCAGCACAAAGCTTGCTAACACTATTGTCCTGCCCCCAAGCCCTCTTCCAGTCACAACCCCTCAGAGCCTGCCTGCCTAGGTCTCACTAACATCACACTGAGCAAGCAAATCCCACAACAAGCAGAAAGTCATTGCAGATGTCTGGACTGAAAGACAAAGCTACTCAGATGCAATAGCAGTACTCAAGCAACACACATAGGAGAATCTCTTGAAATGTCATGTTCTGGTGAACAGGGGACACTGCACTGCAGGGCATTACAAGACCTTTCTTTATAAGCCCATTACTTTCAAAAGCAAAAGACATAGTTGACTTTCCTAACACACATAAACAGGCACAGAAAAGTAGACAAAATGAAGAGACAGAGAAATATGTCCTTAATGAAAGAACAAGACAAAATTGCAAAAGGTGACCTAAGTGAAACAGAAAAAAAATAGTGTGCCTCATAGAGAATTTAAAGTAATGATCATAAAGATACTCATTGGACTTCGGAAAAAAGTGGAAGACATCAGTGAGACCATTGACAAAGAGATAAAAATAACATATCAGAAATGAAGAACTCAATAAATGAAATTAAAAATACAATAAATGGAATAAATAGTAACACACAGGAAGCAGAAGAACATAGCAGTGTCCTGGAAGATAGAATAATGGGAAGCAATCAAGCTGAACACGTGAGAGACAAACAAATACTGCATAATGAGAATAGACTTAGAAAACTCAGTGACTCCATCAAGTATAATAATATTTGCACTCTAGGAATTCCAGAAGAAAAAGAGAAAGGGGGCAGAAAATGTATTTGAAGAAATAATAGCTGAAATCTTCCTGAATCTGGGGAGTAAAACAGAGATCCAGTTTCAGTAGGCACAGAGATACCCCAACAAATTCAACCCAAAGAGGTCCACACCAAGACAGATAGTAATTAAAATGGTTCAAAATAGTGATAAAGAAAGAATTTTAAAAGTTGCAAAAGAAGACAGTTATATAAAAAGAAAACCCCATAAGGCTATCAGTTGATTTTCCGCAGACCTTTGCAGCCAGAAGGGACTGGCATGCTATATTTAAAGTGCTGAAAGGAAAAAAATCTGCAACCAAGAATACTCTATCCAGGAAAGCTATCATTCAAAATAGGAGAGATAAAGAATTTACCATACAAACAAAAGTTAAAAGAATTCATAGACACTAAACCAGCCTTACAAGAAATGTTGAAGGGGACTCTTTGACTCAAAAACAAAACAAAACAAAAATATCAGGAGGAGTAAGAAAAATAGAAAGCACAAAAGAAAAAAAACGTATATCTATAAATATCAGTCAAGAAAAGCACAAAATAAAAGGATGAGAAATATGGTATCAAATATCTGAAATGTGGAGGAGAGAGGAGTGAAGAATGAGTTCAAAACTGAGCAACCATAAGCTTAATATAGACTACTATATGCAGAAGATATTATATATAAATCAAATGGTAACCACAAGTCAATAAGACCCAGTAGTGCGTATGCAAAAAATAAAAAAAATAAAAAATAAAGAGTAAGGAATCCAAGTATACCAGTAAAAGAAAACCAGCAAACTATGAGAGAGAAAGAGAAGAAAAGATCAGAGAAAAACTGTGCCTTAGATTATGACCTAGGTAATGAACATTGTCTGAAGATAATTATAATTTCTCCTTAGAGACTTTATGTCCTTTCTTAGCTAACTGTTGCAGCAAATAAATGGAATTTTTTATGGATGCTTCTTTGATAACTGAGCATAGTAAGAGGCTGTCTATACACTGAAGAAGATTTCTTTGGGAACTGTAAGGTACTTAAATCCTGGTGGAGTACTTGGGAGAAATAAGAGGCCTCAGTGAACCCCCTGAGTCATGACAAGTCCAGGTCTATTGTTGATTGTTCCAAGTAAAGGCAAATATATATTGCCTGTTGGGGTCTATAGGGATGTGGAAGAAGGCTGAACATAGATCCACAACAGTGAACCAGTTTTTAAGTCTGGTGGAACTTGTGACAAAAGGGAGTTCAGGTTTGGAACTATTGGGCAATGTGGAGTAACTGTCTTGTTAATAGGTTCTATGTCTTGGACAAATCTCATCCTTGCCTGTTAGGTTTTCAGTTTCTGGACTGACAAGATTGGAGTGCTACAGGATATGGTACTAGGAATGGTTTGCCCCTGGGGTATTAGGTCTTTAACTACTGGCATGAGGCATTGTATGGCCTTGGACTTTAGTGGATATTGAAGTGATTTGGGAAGAGATTTAGTTTTGCCTATCTTAACTTTTATAGGTTCTTCACTTTTTATTCTCCAATTGTCACTGTTAGAGGTGGCCACCAGATATTCAAACATCTGGATTAAATTAATGATCTTTTGCTGGAATTCTTACTCTTCTATATCGAAGAAAGATTGTGAGAAGCATAAAAGATCAGGTTCAGGTTGTTCAGGAAATTCTGAAGTAAGGTCTCCATTTGAGGCCAAATATGTTAGCCCCTTCGATTTAGAAAGGAGATCTCTACCTAATAGATCAACTGGAGCTGTATCACATAGCAAAAAGAATGTTTTTCAGTGAAAGGTCCCAGAGACTTTTGCACTGGTTGAAATAGAAGCTGTCTCTGAATTTTATTAGATACCTCCATTATAGAAGTTTCTTTCTATTCAGAAAGATCTGTTGTCTTATGAAAGTGGGATTTAAAGTAGAGAGTGTAGCTTTGGTATCTACCAGACTTTGGAAATATTTTCCATTAACTATGATTTTGGTTTCTGTTTGGTTTTGAAATGGAATTACTGGTAGTAGTGTATCAGAGAATCCCTGAGTCCTGTCAACCTAGGGAGATATTTATTTGGGGGCTCTCCTTAGAGGGTAGATTTGAAAACATTTGAGTTGATGTTGAAGGATTTGCATAAAATTTTGGACAATCTTTTTTTCAGTGTTCTAGTTGATTACAAATGACACACTGCTTCCTGAGGTAGTGTTTTGATGATGGACTCCTAGGAGGATACAATGGGGGTTGCACAGGTATTGTTTTGGGTTTCTAGCCTTGGGACTACTGCAGCTGTAAGGCTAATAATTTCAACTTTTATTTACAGCCTTGTTCCTTGTTCCAATGTTCTTCAAAAGTGAGCAACAATGATCATGAATTCAGTCAAACATGTGGTTTTCCATCTTATTTTCTGCCCCTTAATCAACCCACTAAATCTCAGGAGGCAATCCATTTACAATGGAACCCAGAATGCCATAGAAAGAGAGCTTCCAGACAAGCTTTAAACTCTGCCACAGATTTATTTTTCTTTTGTTTTCATGTTTGGATAGTAGACCAATCAGTGAAAGCAGGGATTACTCTAGGAATAGTTTTAAAAAAATGGTTTGCTATTTTGCAAGCTTGTTCTGGTCCATAAGGGGACCCTGTTGAAGATCAACGATCTAGAAAATCATCCTCAGAGTTATGCCATTCTACTTCCACAGCCATTTTTGGACTTTGCCATGTCCTACCAGCATGTACACAAGTTGATAAAGATCTTGCAGCACCAGGTTATAGGTTCGTATGAGGGCTGTAAGTTCTTCAGAAAAATTTTTGGGATCCTCCCTGGGTTTAGAAAATTAACTATGGCCCTTGTTCAGTCTTTGACCAAGGAGTAAAATATACATGAAGAGAATCACCTGCAGCCTTAGGTGGTTTTGTTTTAGGAGTTTAATAGTTTCTTCAAAGTAGAAAGACGGTTTAGATAAAGAATTAGTATCCTGTGAAAACTCAGGTAAATGAGGATAGAGGGTAGCAGTAGGAATTACATCAGTGATATTCTTTTGTTCTGTGTCTTTGATTTTTCCCTGGCCTTTTGCAACAAGTCTTCCAATGAAGTTATTTTGGAATCTTAAACTATTTTGGAGGCTTCTGCATACCAAATAAAATAGGTGTCCCATTCTGTTTATTTGATTTGGGAAAACTTGCTTTCAAGGCACTTCTCAAATAAATAATTTTTTCTAATTGGAACATTCTGCATAATGGCCATCGCAATTCTTGGTTGTCTTTATTAAGATTTTGCTATTTTATTTACTTATTTTTTCAATATATGAAGTTTATTGTCAAATTGGTTTCCATACAACACCCAGTGCTCATCCCAAAAGGTGCCCTCCTCAATACCCATCACCCACCCTCCCCTCCCTCCCACCCCCCATCAACCCTCAGTTTGTTCTCAGTTTTTAACAGTCTCTTATGCTTTGGCTCTCTCCCACTCTAACCTCTTTTTTTTTTTTTCCTTCCCCTCCCCCATGGGTTTCTGTTAAGTTTCTCAGGATCCACATAAGAGTGAAACCATATGGTATCTGTCTTTCTCTGTATGGCTTATTTCACTTAGCATCACACTCTTCAGTTCCATCCACGTTGCTACAAAAGGCCATATTCCATTCTTTCTCATTGCCACGTAGTATTCCATTGTGTATATAAACCACAATTTCTTCATTCATCAGTTGATGGACATCTGGCTCTTTCCATAATTTGGCTATTGTTGAGAGTGCTGCCATAAACATTGGGGTACAAGTACCCCTATGCATCAGTACTCCTGTATCCCTTGGATAAATTCCTAGCAGTGCTATTGCTGGGTCATAGGGTAGGTCTATTTTTAATTTTCTGAGGAACCTCCACACTGCTTTCCAGAGCGGCTGCACCAATTTGCATTCCCACCAACAGTGAAAGAAGGTTCCAGTTTCTCCACATCCTCTCCAGCACTTATAGTCTCCTGATTTGTTAATTTAGCCACTCTGACTGGCATGAGGTGGTATATCAGTGTGGTTTTGATTTGTATTTCCCTGATGAGGAGTGACGTTGAGCATCTTTTCATGTGCCTGTTGGCCATCCGGATGTCTTCTTTAGAGAAGTATCTATACATGTCTTCTGCCCATTTCTTCACTGGGTTATTTGTTTTTCAGGTGTGGAGTTTGGTGAGTTCTTTATAGGTTTTGGATACTAGCACTTTGCTGATATGTCATTTGCAAATATCTTTTCCCATTCTGTTGGTTGCCTTTTAGTTTTCTTGATTGTTTCCTTTGCAGTGCACAAGATTTTTATATTGATGAGGTCCCAATAGTTCCTTTTTGCTTTGAATTCCCTTGCCTTTGTAGATGTGTCAAGTAAGAAATTGCTGCGGCTGAGGACAGAGAGGTTTTTTTTCCTGCTTTCTCCTCTAGGATTTTGATTATTTTCTGTCTCACATTCAGGTTCGTTGTCCATTTTGAGTTTATTTTTGTGTATGTTGTAAGAAAGTGGTCTAGTTTTATTCTTCTGTATGTTGCTTTCCAGTTTTCCTAGCACCATTTGTTAAAGGAACTGTCTTTTTTCCATTGGATATTCTCTCCTGCTTTGTCAAAGATTAGTTGGCCATACTTTTGTGGGTCCAATTTTGGGTTCTCTATTCTATTCCATTGGTCTATGTGTCTGTTTTGTGCCAACACCCTGCTGTCTTGATGATTACAGCTTTGTACTAGAGACTAAAGTCTGGGATTGTGATGCCTCCCACTTTGGTCTTCTTCAATATTACTTTGGCTATTCAGGGTCTTTTGTGGTTCCATACAAATTTTAGGATTGCATGTTCTACCTCTGAGAAGAATGCTGGTGCAATTTTGATTTGGATTGCATTGAATGTGTAGATAGCTTTGGGTAGTATTGACATTTTAACAATATTTATTCTTCCAATCCATGATCACAGAATGTTTTTCCATTTCTTTGTATCTTCTTCAATTTCCTTCATAAGCTTTCTATAGTTTTCAGCATAAAGATCTTTTACTTCTTTGGTTAGGTTTATTCCTAGGTATTTATGATTCTTGGTGCAATTGGGAATGGGATCCCAATTTTGGGATCCTGTATTTGTCTTTCTGTTACTTCATTATTAGTATATGAGAATGCAACTGATTTGTGTACATTAATTTTGTATCCTGCGACTTTGATGAATTCATGTATCACTTCTAGCAGACTTTTGGTGGAGTCTTTCGGGTTTTCCATGTATAGTATCATGTCATCTGCAAAAAGTGAAAGCTTGACTTCATCTTTGACAATTTTGATATCATTGGTTTCCTTTTGTTGTCTGCTGATGCTAGAACTTCCAACACTATGTTAAACAACAGCGGTGAGAGTAGACATCCCGTGTTCCTGATCTCAGGGGGAAAGCCCTCAGTTTTTCCCCATTGATGAGGATATTAGCTGTGGGCTTTTCATAAATGGGTTTTATGATGTTTAAATATGTTCCTTCTATCCCAACTTTCTTCAGGGTTTTTATTAAGAAAGGATGCTGAATTTTGTGAAATGCCTTTTCTGCATTTGGATATATGGTTCTTATATTTTATTTTATTAATGTGATGCATCCCATTGATTGATTTGCGAATGTTGAGCCAGCCTTGCAGCCCCATAAGGTGAAGCATCCTTTCATGTACATACTTGACAAATTTATGTATTATTTGGAAAAAATATATGTATTCAGATTTGCTCATTTTATTTTTTTTAATTCTTTTTAAGTTTTATTTATTTATTTTTGAGAGAGAGACAGAGAAAATGAGTGGGGGAGGGGCAGAGAGAGGGAGAGAGAGAATCCCAAGCAGGCTCTGTGCTGTCAGCACGGAGCCCGACATGGGGCTCGAACCTACACACCATGAGAGAGATCATGACCTGAGCTGAAACCAAGAGTCGGACTCTCAACCAACTGAGCCACCCAGGCGCCCCCAGATTTGCCCATTTTAAATGATATTTTTTGTTGTTTTATTGAGTTGTATGAGCTCTCTATTTTGAATATTAGCTTTTTATTTGCAATTTTTATTTGAAAATACTTTTTTTTTTCCATTCACTGGTTGCATTCTCATTTTGTTGGTGTTTTTTTTTTTTGATGTGCAGAAGTTTTTATTAATTTTTATTTTTATTTTTTTTAGTTTACTTGAATTCAAGTTAGTTAACACACAGTATAGTATTGGTTTCAGAAGTGGAATCCAGTGATTCATCACTTACATGTAACACCCAGTTCATCCCAAAATGTGTTCTCCTTAATTTAATACCCTTCACCAATTTAGTCCATCTTCCACCCGCTTCCCTTCCAGCAACCCTCAGTTTGTTCTCTGTACTTAAGTCTCTTACAGATTGCCTCCCTCTCTGTTTTTATCTTAGTTTTCCTTCCCTTCCCTTATGTTCATCTATTTTATTTCTTAAATTCCACATGTGAGTGAAATCATATGATATATGTCTTTCTTTGACTAATTTCACCTAGCATAATACACTCTAGTTTCATCTATGTTGTTGCAAATGGCAAGATTTCATTCTTTCTGACCACTGAGTAATATTCCATTGAGTATATATACCACATCTTCTTTATTCATTCATCAGTTAGTGGACATTTGAGCTCTTTCCATAATTTGGTTATTATTGATAGTACTTCTGTACACATTGTGGTGCATGTGCCCCATGGAATCAGCATTTTTTTATCTTTGGATAAATATTTAGTAGTGTAATTGCTGAGTCATAGGGTAGTTCTATTTCTCATTTTTTGAGGAATCTCCATCCTGCTTTCCAGAGTAGCTCTACCAGTTTGTATTCCCACCAGCAGTGCAAAAGTGTTCCTTTTTTCTCATCATTCTCACCAACATCTGTTGTCTTCTGAGTTAATTTTATCCATTCTGACAGGTATGAGGTGGTATCTCATTGTGGTATTGATTTGTATTTCCCTGATGATGAGTGATGTTGAGCATGTTTTCATGTGTCTGTTTGCCTTCTGGGTGTCTTCTTTGGAAAATTGTGTATTCATGGCTTCTGCCCATTTCTTCACCGGATTATTTGTTTTTTTTAGGTGTTGAGCTCGATAAGTGCTTCATATATTTTCAATACTAACTATTTGTCCATTATGTCATTTGTAAATATCTCTCGCATTCCACCAGTTGACTTTTAGTTTTATTGATTGTTTCCTTCACTGTTGCAGAAGCTTTTTACCTTGATGAGGTCCCAATTGTTTATTTTTGCTTTTGTTCCTCTTGCCTCTGGAGACTTGTCTAGTAAGAAGTTGCTGCAACCAAGGTCAAAGAGGTTGCTGCCTGTTTTCTCTTCTAGGATTTTGATGGTTTTCTGTTCTACATTTAGGCCTTTCATCCATTTTGAATTTATTATTGTGGACGATGTAAGAAAGTGGCCCATTTTTATTCCTCTGCATGTCGCTGCCCAGTTTTCTGAGTGCCATTTGCTGAGGAGACTGTGTTTTATTGATTGGATACTCTTTCCTTCTTTGTCAAAGATTACTTGACCATACATTTGTGAATCCATTTCTTGGTTCTCTATTCGGTTCCATTGATCTATATGTCTGTTTTTATGCCAATACTACACTGTCTTGATGATTACAGATTTGTAATACAGCTTGAAGTCTGGAATTGTGATGCCAAGCTTTGGTGGTCTTTTTTAATATAATTTTGGCTATTTGGGGTCTTTTCTGATTCCATACAAATTTTAGGATTATTTGTTCTGGCTCTGTGAAGAATCCTGGTGTTATTGCGATAGAGATTGCATTGAATGTGTTGATTACTCTGGGGAGTATAGACATTTTAATAATATTTGTTCTTCCAATCCATGAGCATGGAATGTCTCTCCATTTCTTTGTGTTTTCTTCAATTTCTTTCATAAGCTTTCTTCTATAGTTTTCAGCATACATATCTTTTACCTCTTTGGTTATGTCTATTCCTAGGTCTCTTATGATATTTGGTGCAATTGTAAACGGAATCGATTCCTTGATTTCTCTTTCTGTTGCTTCATTATTGATGTATAAAAATGCAAAAAAAATTCAGTATACTGATTTTATATCTTGTGACTTTGCTGAATTCATGTATCAGTTCTAGCAGTTTTTTGGTGGAGTCTTTTGGGTTTTCCACATAGACTATCATGTTATCTGCAAAGCGTGAAATATTGACTTCTTCCTTGTTGATTTGTATGCTTTTTATTTCATTTTGTTGTCTGGTTGCTGTGGCTAGGACTTCCAACACTATGTTGAACACCTGTGGTGAGAGAGGATATCCGTGTCACCGTCCTGACCTTAAGGGGAAAGCTCTCAGTTTTTTCCCCATCGAGGATGATATTAGCTGTAGGTCTTTCATATATGGCATTTATGATGTTGAGGTATTTTCCTTCTATCCCTACTTTCTTGAAGGTTTTTATCAAGATGGTGTATTTGGTCAAATGCTTTTTCTGCATCTATTGAGAGGATCATATGTTTCTTATACTTTCTTTTATTAAGGTGATATATCACATTGATTGTGATCATGGAAAAAATGAGACACACAAAAAAAGTGTAAGACACACAGAAAACAAATAACAACATGGCAACCATAAGTTCATCCCTATCAGTAATTGCTTTAAATGTAAATGGATTAGTTTCCCCAATCAAAAGACATAGATTGGCAGAATACATTAAAAAAACATAATCCAATTGTTTCAATTTTTATTCTAGAGGATAGCATTGACGAAGAGAACATGCCAAAGATGATGTAGGAGGGCAATTGGTATCTCTTAAAGAAAGATCCTTTTGTTGGTATAAAAGGAGTGGGTAATATAAAAAATAAAAACTGGGGGCACAAAAGCACATGAAACAAGAGGAAATAAGGTTGTTATTTTAATTCTCAACCTAAAGCACTGAATCATGTCCTTCCTAAGACAAAATGTAGCAGAGCTGGCGATGACAGACACTAGCTGGGTTGTAAGGGGTGCCTTTGTCTGTTCTGAGTCATTTTCTGTGACCACAAAACTGGACAATTTTGATTGAGTGGATGTGTGATTTTTGGACAGAGAGGCAGGGATTACAATAGAGGAGAGAGACATTAGGGGATCTTGGCATGGTTAATATGTGGCAACTATGGCTCAAAATATCTGGTATCTGATGTTCTTTAACAAAGATCTCAGAAGCCACATGCTCATATTTGACAATCTGTCTCTTAAAATTTTTCTGTGGATATAAAAGCAGTAAATGCTACTCAATAAATGACAGGTGCTTTCATTTCAGCTGGTTCAAGAAACATAGTTACCTTACACAAAGGACAATAGGATGATGACTTCTGTTGACTGCTTATAGATAGTGAGCTCCAGTTGAAAGTTATGAAAATGGAGAGTAGGCATGAAGTAAACAGAACATATTGCATTTAGACCTTCTGTGGGTTTTTTGATCCTGTACTAAGCTCTTCGTGACCCTTGGGATGTTCTTGCCCAAGAGGATTTCTGGTTGTCAGTTGCAGATATCATAAACATAAAGGCTTCCCAGGAAGTGGTGATCTGAAGGGTCTTTGCAGATATAATTGAGATAAAAATCTAAAAATGACAGCAGCTTGGATTAGGGTGGATTCTAAATCTAATAAAGCATTTCCTTATTAAAAACAGAAAAGTAGAAGACAGAGTCAGAGGGAAGAAGGCAATGTGAAGATGGAGACAGAGATCTGAGTTCTGCTGCCACAAGCCAAGGAAACTCCATACCCACCAGAAACTGGAAGAGGCAGGAAGGATTTTCCCTTAAAGCTTTTGGATGGATCATGACACTGTTGGTACTGTGATTTTGGATTCTTGGCCTCCAGAACCATGAGAATTGATTTCTACTGTTTTAAGACATCCAGTTTGTAGAACTTTGTTATGGCAGTCTTAGTAAACTAACAAATATTCTAGTATCTGGAATCTAGTTCTGTGCAAATAAATACCTAAATATGTGGAAGTAGCTTTGGAATTGGGAAATGGGTAGAGAATGAAAGAACTTTGAAAGGCATGGCAGGAAAAGCCTAGGTGGTATTGAAGAGACTGTTCGTGGAAATATGTTGCTTCTGGTGAGGTCTCAGAAATGAGGAACATATTATTGGAAAATGTAGGAAAAGAAATTTTCCTATGAGAGAGGAGAAACTCCACTGAATTATGCTTGGTTAGGTAGAAAGCAGAATTTGTAAACAATGTACTTGAATATTTTGCTGAGGAGATTTCCAAGCAAATTGTTTCTCCCTGCTGTTTATGGTAAACACCCTGGTTTCTCCATGCTGTTTAAAAGGTGAGAGGAAAGAGTTAAATTGAAGAAGGAATTGTTAAGTAAAAGGGAGCCAGCACTTGATGATTTGGAAATTTTTCAGTCTATTTAAGTTGCAAAAGATTTTAAGTGTGTTCTGGAAAAACAGCTGAGTGTGACTGAACACCTTTTGCTGAAGACATTAGATGTGTGACTAATGGATCCAATCAACTTCTCAGCAGAGTCCAGAAATAAAGATGAGGTTATGCAGCAAGTATCTGTGGAGAACCCTCTTTTCTGTTGTCATGGATACCCTAGGCATACATGGGAGATCCACAAGGTTTTTAAAAAGAGTGTTATACTACCCAAAACATTGCCAGCTTGACTTGGACACAACAAAGGAGGGACAAAATGAAGGAAGGCTGCAGACTTCTGTGATTCTAAAGTCAGGAAACAAGATGGCAGAGTTACTTGGCTGATAACATGTGTAATTCTTCAAGAAAAAGAAAGAATGACTATGAGGGCAAAGACATGGATATAGAGGCAGGGCCAGAGAGAGCAGGGCAATTCCTATGGACTCAGAGAACAGATCTCCAAGCCACAAAAGATTATTCCTGTGTATTGAAACCTAACAAAATTTACTTTGCTGGATTTCAAACTTTCTTGGGACTAGTAACTTTTTAATCCTTTCATGTTTTCTTTTTCAGAATGATAATGTATATCTGATGCCTTTAGCACAATTTTATTTTAAAGGTAGATAACCTGTTTTTTGGTTTTACAGGTCCACAGATGGAAAGAAATTTTCCCTACACATGGATTATAACCAGAGTCTCACCCATATCTGATTTAGATGAGATTTGGGGCTTTTGAATTGATATTTAGGTGAGATATGGTCTTGTGAAGATGGAAGCAGACATATGAGTTATGTTGCCACAAACAAAAAACAAAAATGCAAACAAAACAAAACAACAACAACAGCAACAACAAAACAAGAGCAATGAAAAGCTGGAAGAGGCAAGAAAGGATTTTCCCCAAGAGCCTTCAAAAGAAACATGGCCTTCTGGCACCTTAGTTTTTATTTCTGGCATGCAGAATGGTGAGACAATCAATTTTTGCTGTTTTAAACCATCCACTTCATTGTAATGTTATGGCAGTTCTAGGAAACTAACACATTAATATAGAGACACCTGCAATGCATGTGCGCGCTCTCTCTCTCTCTTCTCTGAAAATACACCCATTATTTTTCTTTACTCATTTGTTACCTTATCACAATGTTTGCAGCTGTAGTTTTTTAGATTATTATGCTTGCAAATCTTTTCATTGATTTCTTAGATATTCCTATTGCATTTAATAACAATTTTAATATCAGTTTACCTTCTCTCTACTGATTTTTTTATATGTCAAAGTCAGTCATACATGAGGGCATTTTTTTTTTCTTTTCAGGTTATCTTATGCTCATTAATGCTGTCTTTCCCCAAATACATTGTTTTACATTTTGGATAGATTTGTTTAAGAATGTAACACTGTTCTCTGCCTAAAAATATGTGATTAATATACTAGGGGCACAAAACACCATTACAAGGTTTGCCAGAGTTACAGAGTCCCCCACCATGGAAGAAACATGGCCCTGGGAAACACACAGCTTGGAATTTGGGAGGTGTATGATTTGAGACTCCCTCCCACTATGTCCCAAGAGTTGCCGACTCTCTCTGACTTTCCTTTTCCTCCCTAGTAGAACAGTGGTCATAAGACCTTCCTCACATGGATTTTTCAAAGATTTGACATAACATAATGTCATTTATTATCAAAAGAATCAGGAATTCTGAGTGAGACAAATGCACAGAACTGATCTTTTGCGTGGATTAGTGTCAGTTAAAACTTGGCTTCCTGCTGCATGTAAACTTCCTGCTCAGTCACAGGGATATACTCAGACAGAAGGAGAAACACAACAAAGCTGATGAAGATGAAGATGACGACACCCGAGAGTTTCTTGTCAGGGTTGTATTCTCAATATCCTGGATCAGTCTGTATGAGCACCTCCTCTGGGATCATGTGTTTGGCCTGGAAGGAGTGAAGGGAGGGAGTTGGGAAATCAGCAGAGCCACAAGCCCTGAGTCTCATCCCCAGGCTACCCAAACTATGTTCACTCTGCATGAATTCCCAGTACTCACCATAGGCAGAACAAGAACCAGTGTAGTCCCAGGGGCTGTCATGAAGTCACCTGAGGTGGAGGAAAGACAAGTGGCATCAACTATAACCAAAATGGAGACAACTTGAATATACAGTACCATTTCCCAATCTATCCAATCAATGGAAACATGCCTCCACATTTACTGCAACACATGCAGCAGAATGAGCCCTGTGCAGTGTGTACTGGGAAAAACTCCTGAAACCACATTGTCTGCCAATAAAGGAATAGGGTCCATGGACTTAGAAAAGTAATGAATAAATGTTGTTGTTGTTGTTGCTGTTGTTGCTGTTGTTGTTGTTGTTGTTGTTGTTGTTGTTTACCTGCCTAGGGGCACCGTGGCTCAGTCACCTAAGTGTCTGACCATGGCTCAGGTCATGATCCCAAGGTTCATGAGTTCAAGCCTGGCATTGGATTCAGAGTCTGTGTCTCCCTCTCTCTCTCTCTCTGTTCCCTGACCTCTCTCTCTCTCTCAAAAATAAACATTTAAAAAATTTGAAAAACTGCCTAGCTATAAATAAATAAATATATACATGCATAAAAATAAAACAGCCTACCATATATGTAATGAAAGGATAATGTTCAGGGTAAGGAGTGAAATAAACAAGGAAAACAAATTATGTGCAAGTTGCCATGATTCACTCCTTGGTTCCTCCCAACTTTCTATTATTCCCATGCACCCTCAGCACTCACTTTTGAGACCACTGGAAGTTCATTACAGACTGGGTTATGAAAGTATGCACCATTTCCTGCTGCTTCTGGGAGGGGGGGGCAAGAGATGCAGGAAGGTGTGGGCACTGTGATAGGGAATGTATTCTGGGTGTCCTTGAGCCTGGTGTCCCTCGCAAACAGGTCATCGTGCACGATGCTTAGACTGAAGGAAAAACTTCACTCTCAGACAACTGAATGATGGACAACCCCACACCCCCAAACACAATTCTGCTCCCACTTCCACTCAATAACAAGATCTTTTCCATACCCCTACTATAACTGCCATCCAGGTTCCTTGGCTGGTACCTTAACCATTCCCACATAGCCAACCGTGGAAAGATTGTCTACCACACTTACTTTACTACATTTATAAGTTTATTCCCACAACAGGGACAATTATATAACCATAATTACCCTGTATAACAGAATAAGGATTGGTCAGTCTAATCACCATTTTCACAGGAAGACACTTTGTCACAGACTCAACCAAGGTAACAATCCTAATGAATTTTGGGATCTGAGAGAACACATAATCCAATTGCAGAACCCATGTTCTTAAACACTAGGCTGCACTGCTCTTTGGATCTCACAGGTGGATTGCTACAACATTGAGAACACCTGCATTACCACTCAATTCTGACACTATTGAATTCATACTGAACTGGGTGATCCACCCACAACAAAGCATTCACCTGTAATTGTTGACAGGGCTAGCGATGAAGGTCCGGGTGAAGGCATGAACAGAATCCTGAGACATTCATTCTACTTCAACAACAAAAAACAAATTACAACACCTCTTAGCATTCCACATGCTTTACACACTCACACAGAATTCCCAGTCATGGTCTGACTTGATATTCATTCGTGCTGGAGGGGACAATTGTTCTCTGGGAGTCAGAGTGTTCTGAATGGGGAAGGCAATCTGTTCCCCGTGACAGGGATCCGACTATGTGCTGGGACCAATGAATACCCCTCAAAACTTACAGGTTCAGAGCCCAAGTTCACAGAGTAAGGATCTAGGGTGAGAGCTATCAAAGTCCACAGACTGTGTCCCTAATGCCCAAGCTGTGTGGGGTAGACAGGCATATAGCTGGTTCAGACCAGGGTGGTTTGAAGACAGAGTGAGGACAGGAGAACACAGCAGGAATCGGGGAAGCTGGGAGAGTTCTGAGAGGGAGCCCAACCACCAAGGAAGGGGCAGTGGGGCAGCTGAGGAGGAGGTTCTACACACACTCACCTTCCTTGAACACTCCGTTGACAGAGAAGCAGAGCATCAAGTCCTAAAAGGGAAGAGCCCAGGTGCTAAGTCACCTACACTTCCTACCCACCTGTGGCTTTCTGAGGGCTACCCTTGGGAGGAAGCAGGTGCTCACCGTCTGGCACCATATGTCCACCACAAAGGAGCTGAGGTCATGCTGAGTTTTGGGCAGCACACAGAGGGAGTGCACAATGTCATGTTTTGTATGCTTCAGCAGCTGAACACGCAGGTCTATGGGGGGGGGGGGTGGAGAAGCAAGTGAAGGTCAGGGGTTGCCACACCCCGGGTCCTATGATTAGCCCCTCACATCTCCTTCCCCTGCCCAATCTTCCCCTATCGCACACGCACAGGGGTCCTGGACCTTCTTCATGTTCCTGCTTTCTTTGAGGTACTTGCACAAGCTGCTTCTAGGGAGAGAAAGAGGAACAGGGAGTGGTGGTCTGGCCAGTGTGCATGCTTCCAGGAGCTGCCCTGTGTCTGCTGGGAGCCACAAAGCCCATGAACAGAGTCTGAGCTGTGCTACTCACGGGGCTGGCTCCTTGGGGTTGAAGGGAATGGTCAGGGAGAAGCAGGCCTCATCGTGGTAAGCACCAAGGAGACCCTGACGATCTCCAGAGTCATAGATCAAGTAGTACCTGTGGGGAAACAATGAGGACAGTCTCTCTCTGGGGTCTGGACCTCAAATGAGATTTCAAGAAACAGTCAGCAGTCCTGAGCTTGAGTGGCCTCACCCATCCTAGCCCTCCACTTTCCCAGGTTCCCAGGAGTACTTACTGCTGCAGGAATTGCAGAACCAGACTCTTCAGCGCATCAGATCCAAAGAAGCTTCCCTGAAATCACAACAGCCCTCAGGACCACAGCTGATATCCCTTCCTCACACACCACCCAAAACCCGGCTTGATCTGCCCTCCTCACCTTGCAGGTTGGTAACCTCTTGTGGGCTGCAATACCAACGCTGGTTGGTGAAGGTGACTCCTGGCCATCCTGGGGAAAGGAAGAGGAAGTGAGTGTTGTTGACCAGGAGCGGATTATGGACAATCAGGAAAAGGATGGGCCCAGGAGACGGTGAGCCTCAGAGGTCAGATATGAAAGGGATATGCAGATTACATGGGCAAGGCTACATTTGGGATCACTGTCTTGGGGTGCTTGCTGCCTGTGGAGAACGTGGCTGAAGGATATCCGGAGCCCTT